>NC_056456.1:41983979-42206479 GCF_018296145.1 Oncorhynchus tshawytscha
GCTGTTTGCTGATTGCTGTTTGCTGGGCTCTGACAGACCTGGGCCCTGACCGTAAATCTCTGTAAGACAAAAATAATGGTGTTCCAAAAAAAGGACCACGAATACAAATTCTATCTAGACACCGTTGCCTTAGAGCACACAAAAAACTATACATACCTCGGCCTAAACATCAGCACCACAGGTAACTTCCACAAAGCTGTGAACGATCTGAGAGACAAGGCAAGAAGGGCATTCTATGCCATCAAAAGAAACATAAATTTCAACATACCAATTAGGATCTGGCTAAAAATACTTGAATCAGTCATAGAGCCCATTGCCCTTTATGGTTGTGAGGTCTGGGGTCCGCTCACCAACCAAGACTTCACAAAATGGGACAAACACCAAATTGAGACTCTGCACGCAGAATTCTGCAAAAATATCCTCCGTGTACAACGTAGAACACCAAATAATGCATGCAGAGCAGAATTAGGCCGATACCCACTAATTATCAAAATCCAGAAAAGAGCTGTTAAATTCTACAACCACCTAAAAGGAAGCGATTCACAAACCTTCCATAACAAAGCCATCACCTACAGAGAGATGAACCTGGAGAAGAGTCCCTAAAATAACTGGTCCTGGGGCTCTGTTCACAAACACAAACACACACTACAGAGCCCCAGGACAGCAGCACAATTAGACCCAACCAAATCATGAGAAAACAAAAAGATAACTACTTAACACATTGGAAAGAATTAACAAAAAAATATAGCAAACTAGAATGCTATTTGGCCCTACACAGAGAGTACACAGCGGCAGAATACCTGACCACTGTGACTGACCCAAAATTAAGGAAAGCCTTGACTATGTACAGACTCAGTGAGCATAGCCTTGCTATTGAGAAAGGCCGCCGTAGGCAGACATGGCTCTCAAGAGAAGACAGGCTATGTGCTCACTGCCCACAAAATGAGGTGGAAACTGAGCTGCACTTCCTAACCTCCTGCCCAATGTATGACCATATTAGAGAGACATATTTCCCTCAGATTACACAGATCCACAAAGTATTTGAAAACAAATCCAATTTTGAAAAACTCCCATATCTACTGGGTGAAATTCCACAGTGTGCCATCACAGCAGCAAGATTTGTGACCTGTTGCCACGAGAAAAGGGCAACCAGTGAAGAACAAACACCATTGTAAATACAACCCATATTTATGCTTATTTATTTTATATTGTGTCCTTTAGCCATTTGTACATTGTTAGAACACTGTATATATATATATAATATGACATTTGTAATGTCTTTACTGTTTTGAAATTTCTGTATGTGTAATGTTTAATGTTAATTTTTGTTGTTTTTCACTTTATATATTCACTTTGTATGTTGTCTACCTCACTTGCTTTGGCAATGTTAACACATGTTTCCCATGCCAATAAAGCCCTTGAATTGAATTGAATTGAATTGACAGAGCCAGAGAGAGAGGGAGCAAGAGAGAGAGGGAGACAGAGGGAGAGAGAGACAGAGAGGGAGAGAGAGAGAGGGAGAGAGAGAGAGAGACAGAGAGAGAGAGAGACAGAGCCAGAGAGAGAGAGAGACAGAGAGAGAGAGAGACAGAGAGAGAGAGAGAGACAGAGAGAGAGACAGAGCCAGAGAGAGAGGGAGCAAGAGAGAGAGAGAGACAGAGGGAGAGAGAGAGAGAGACAGAGAGAGAGAGAGAGGGAGAGAGACAGAGAGAGAGAGAGGAAGAGAGAGAGACAGAGAGAGACAGAGAGAGACAGAGAGGGACAGAGAGAGAGAGAGAGGAGAGACAGAGAGAGAGTAGAGAGAGTAGAGAGAGAGGGAGAGAGAGGGAGAGGGAGAGAGTAGAGAGAGTAGAGAGAGAGAGAGACAGAGAGAGAGAGAGAGAGAGAGAGAGAGAGAGAGAGACAGAGGGAGAGAGACAGAGGGAGAGAGAGAGAGACAGAGGGAGAGACAGAGAGGGAGAGAGAGAGAGACAAGAGGGAGAGAGAGAGACAGAGGGAGAGAGAGACAGAGGGAGAGAGAGAGAGAGAGACAGAGGGAGAGAGAGACAGAGCCAGAGAGAGAGAGAGACAGAGAGAGAGAGAGAGAGAGAGAGAGAGAGAGGGAGCAAGAGAGAGAGAGAGACAGAGAGAGAGAGAGACAGAGAGATCTAACAGCTGCGTATATTGACACAGTAAGTAATAGATGTACTACTCACATTTGGATGGACAGTTGCCCCACAGTTCATTGTCTTGGTAGTTTGTTTCAATGGCACACCAAAGCCGTCTATCAGAGGAGTCTACCAAGGTGCAGTCTCCATACCATTGGTCTTTGTACAGGAAAGGAAACTGACAGGGACGCCCAAATGCGTTTCCTTCGATGGTAAAGAGTTCTGAAAAGGGGACAGTGGTTACTGGTTACTGTGTGATCTGTATGTAGTTCAGTGCTCAGTGTGACGTGGGTTTTAGACCCAAAGGGTTTTACTATATTAGTGTGTCTGCCATCTTGCCTCCCTGTGTGACCTTGTTGAGGAACATGGCTTTCTATACTAACACTCTTACGGGGACACTGGCTGTGAGTGTCTCTCTCTTTCTCTGTGAGTGTCTCTCTCTTTCTCTGTGAGTGTTTCTCACTTTCTCTGTGAGTGTCTCTCTCTTTCTCTGTGAGTGTTTCTCACTTTCTCTGTGAGTGTCTCTTTCTCTGTGACTGACTGAATGTGTCCCTGTGTTACTGTACGTTCTGGAATCTCAGGGGAAAATGTCAACATTTCAATAAAATATACTGTTTGATGTAGTTATATTTAACCCGTAATCTATAAAATATACTGTCTGATGTACTTATATTTAACCTGTAATCTATAAAATATACTGTCTGATGTAGTTATATTATAACCTGTAATCTATAAAATATACTGTCTGATGTAGTTATATTTAACCTGTAATCTATAAAATATACTGTTTGATGTAGTTATATTTAACCCGTAATCTATAAAATATACTGTCTGATGTAGTTATATTTAACCTGTAATCTATAAAATATACTGTTTTGCTTGTTGTGTTGTGTGTTGAGACTTTGTCCATTTTGTCTAAAATTCATTTTAGAATCCTAATAAATGAGAACCTTGTGACTCTAATCCCGTACCTCTGTGGGTCCTTGAGCAGGGGCCATCCGTTGTTCCAGAGATGGTCCAGCGACTCCGAGGCCCCGTGTCTCTGGACAGCACTAGATCATTGTTGTCGTTGATGTGCAGGTACAGAGTCTGCCCTTTCAGTGTGAGCAGTGTGTTGTTACTGCACTCCCACTGCTGGAGGAGGCTCTTCTCATCACAGTCAGAATACACCAGCGTACTACCCTCTGTCTTCCCAGAAACCCCAGCACACTTCCTGTTGTTGGTGTAGTAGATACGTCCACCTGACACCCAGCGTGCCAGCTCCTGTCTAATGCCACTTTCTGCATTGAAGAGGTTGAAGGGACCGTCTACAAAGAAAAATTACAACAATCACTAACCAGCATTGACATAATAGGCGAACATTTGAACACTTTAATTGAACCCTCTATCATAAGGACTTTCTAACAGTCGTAGGGCTACATAACACTGTTATAGAGCTATATAACACTGTGATAGGGCTACATAACACTGTCATAGGGCTACATAACACTTATGGAGCTATATAACACTATCATAGGGCTACATAACACTGGTATAGAGCTATATAAAACACTATCATAGGGCTACATAACACTGTCGTAGGGCTACATAACACTGTTATAGACCTATATAATACTGTCGTAGGGGTCCATAACACTGTTATAGAGCTATATAACACTGTCGTAGGGCTACATAACACTGTTATAGAGCTATATAACACTGTCATAGGGCTACATAACACTGTCATATATAGCTCTATAACAGTGTTATGTAGCCCTATGACAGTGTTATGTAGCCCTATGACAGTGTTATATAGCTCTATAACAGTGTTATGTAGCCCTAACACTGCCATAGGGCTACATAACACCGTTATGGAGCTATATAACACTGTTATAGAGCTATATTACACTGTCATAGGGCTACATAACACTGTTATAGAGCTATATAAAGCACTGCCATAGGGCTATATAACACTGTCGTAGCGCTACATAACACTGTCATAGAGCTATATAACACACTGTCATAGGGCTACATAACACTGTTATAGAGCTATATAAAACACTGTCATAGGGCTACATAACACTGTTATAGAGCTATATAACACACTGTCATAGGGCTACATAACACTGTTATAGAGCTATATAAAACACTGTCATAGGGCTACATAACACTGTTATAGGGCTACATAACACTGTTATAGAGCTATATAACACACTGTCATAGGGCTACATAACACTGTTATAGAGCTATATAAAACACTATCATAGGGCTACATAACACTGTTATAGAGCTATATAAAACACTATCATAGGGCTACATAACACTGTTATAGAGCTATATAACACTGTCATAGGGCTACATAACACTGTCATAGGGCTACATAACACTGTTATAGGGCTACATAACACTGTTATAGAGCTATATAACACTGTCATAGGGCTACATAACACTGTTATGGAGCTATATAACACTGTCATAGGGCTACATAACACTGTTATGGAGCTATATAACACTGTCATAGGGCTACATAACACTGTTATAGAGCTATATAACTGTCATAGGGCTACATAACACTTATGGAGCTATATAACACTGTCATAGGGCTACGTAACACTGATAAAAAGCTATATAACTGTCATAGGGCTACATAACACTGTCATAGGGCTACATAACACTGTTATAGAGCTATATTACACTGCCATAGGGCTACATAACACTGTCATAGGGCTACATAACACTGTTATAGAGCTATATAACACTGTCATAGGGCTACACAACACTGTTATAGAGCTATATAACACTGTCATAGGGCTACATAACACTGTTATAGAGCTATATAACACTGTCATAGGGCTATATAACACTGTTAAGAGCTATAGACCACTGTCATAGGGCTACATAACACTGTTATAGAGCTATATAAAACACTGTCATAGGGCTACATAACACTGTTATAGAGCTATATAACGCTGTCATAGGGCTACATAACACTGTTATAGAGCTATACACCACTGTCATAGGGCTACATAACACTGTTATAGAGCTACATAACACTGCCATAGGGCTACATAACACTGTCATAGGGCTACATAACACTGTCATAGGGCTACATAACACTGTTATAGAGCTATATAACACTGTCATAGGGCTACACAACACTGTTATAGAGCTATATTACACTGTCATAGGGCTACATAACACTGTTATAGAGCTATACACCACTGTCATAGGGCTACATAACACTGTTATAGAGCTATATAAAACTGTCATAGGGCTACATAACACTGTTATAGAGCTATATAACACTGTCATAGGGCTACATAACACTGTTATAGAGCTATATAACACTGTCATAGGGCTATATAACACTGTTAAGAGCTATAGACCACTGTCATAGGGCTACATAACACTGTTATAGAGCTATATAAAACACTGTCATAGGGCTACATAACACTGTTATAGAGCTATATAACGCTGTCATAGGGCTACATAACACTGTTATAGAGCTATACACCACTGTCATAGGGCTACACACCACTGTCATAGGGCTACACAACACTGTCATAGGGCGACACTACACATTTAAAAATAGATCAGCAAATGGTTATGATATTAAGCTGCCAGTACAAGACAGGACAGGAGTTAGAGATAAACTAATAACCAATGAGATGAACAACAGACCTGTTTCAGGTGTAAACTAATAACCAATGAGATGAACAACAGACCTGTTTCAGGTGTAAATTAATAACCAATGAGATGAACAACACACCTGTTTCAGGTGTAAACTAATAACCAATGAGATGAACAACATACCTGTTTCAGGTGTAAACTAATAACCGATGAGATGAACAACATACCTGTTTCAGGAGCCCCCAGGGTGGTTTGAATGAAGAGCATCAGTACTGTTATCATGATGGTTGTCATGGTCCCAGTTGGGTTGTGACTGACATACAGACGTCCTATAGCAGAGTGGAGTGTTCTGTACGACTGGGTCTGCTATTTAATAACATGACAGTCTCTGTCACATGACAGCTTTTTTTCTCTCTATCAACGGATGTTGTCGAGACATTTCAACACTTTTCTAGTGAATGGGAGGTGCACTGACACATCACTATGTCAGGGTTTACGATTCGCAGAAAACACTGTGGTTTTTAAAAAATATGTTCTGCGTATTTTACACGAACCACAAGTCATGAGACAATAGTCAATGTCTGAGCCCCAAATGGCATCCTATTCCGATATAGAACCCTGTGGGCCCTGGTTAGAAGTAGGGCACGACAAAGGGCCCTGGTTAAAAGTAGGGCACTACAAAGGGCCCTGGCTAAAGGCTAGCTGTCAGACTACCTGGCTAACGGCTGGCTGTCAGACTACCTGGCTAACGGCTGGCTGTCAGACTACCTGGCTAACGGCTGGCTGTCAGACTACCTGGCTAACGGCTGGCTGTCAGACTACCTGGCCAACGGCTGGCTGTCAGACTACCTGGCTGTCAGACTACCTGGCCAACGGCTGGCTGTCAGACTACCTGGCCAACGGCTGGCTGTCAGACTACCTGGCTAACGGCTGGCTGTCAGACTACCTGGCTAACGGCTAGCTGTCAGACTACCTACCTGGCTAACGGCTGGCTGTCAGACTATACCTGGCTAACGGCTAGCTGTCAGACTATACCTGGCTAAAGGCTAGCTGTCAGACTATACGTGGCTAACGGCTAGCTGTCAGACTATACCTGGCTAACGGCTAGCTGTGAGACTATACCTGGCTAACGGCTGGCTGTCAGACTATACCTGGCTAACGGCTAGCTGTCAGACTATACCTGGCTAACGGCTAGCTGTCAGACTATACCTGGCTAACGGCTAGCTGTCAGACTACCTGGCTAACGGCTAGCTGTTTTACTCTACCTGGCTAACACCTAGCTGTCAGCCTATACCTGGCTAACGGCCAGCTGTCTGTTTAATAGTTACCACTCTTTCAGGAACACACACTTGACCCTGACCCCAGGGAGTGAAACTAGTCTGCTGTGAAAACACTTAATGCGAATGCTCTGATTCATCCTTGAGCACACAGAAAGAGAGGGATGTGTGTGTGAGAAAGAAGAAGTGGTACCATGGGGCCCCAGGGAGCTATGGCTTTCACCACCCTGCACCCTTGAAGACGGGAAGGACAGAGGGGACGTGATTCACCAGAACACAGGAAGTAACTGGCTGATTGCCAAGGAAGACAAAGACCAGCTATGTCTACTATCCAACTGGAACCTATAGACCAGCTAGGTCTACTATCCTATTGGAACCTATAGACCAGCTTGGTCTACTATCCTACTGGAACCTATAGACCAGCTAGGTCTACTATCCTACTGGAACCTATAGACCTACAGCTAGGTCTACTATCCTACTGGAACCTATAGACCTACAGCTAGGTCTACTATCCTACTGGAACCTATAGACCTACAGCTAGGTCTACTATCCTACTGGAACCTATAGACCAGCTTGGTCTACTATCCTACTGGAACCTATAGACCAGCTTGGTCTACTATCCTACTGGAACCTATAGACCAGCTTGGTCTACTATCCTACTGGAACCTATAGACCAGCTTGGTCTACTATCCTACTGGAACCTATAGACCAGCTTGGTCTACTATCCTACTGGAACCTATAGACCAGCTAGGTCTACTATCCTACTGGAAACAATAGACCTACACCTAGGTCTACTATCCTACTGGAACCTATAGACCTACAGCTAGGTCTACTATCCTACTGGTACCTATAGACCAGTTAGGTCTACTATCCTACTGGTACCTATAGACCAGTTAGGTCTACTATCCTACTGGTACCTATAGACCAGCTAGGTATACTATCCTACTGGTACCTATAGACCTACAGCTAGGTCTACTATCCTACTGGTACCTATAGACCTACGGCTAGGTCTACTATCCTACTGGAACCTATAGACCTAAAGCTAGGTCTACTATCATACTGGGACCTATAGACCTACAGGTAGGTCTACTATCCTACTGGAACCTATAGACCAGCTAGGTCTACTATCCTACTGGAACCTATAGACCTACAGGTAGGTCTACTATCCTACTGGAACCTATAGATCAGCTAGGTCTACTATCCGACTGGAACCTATAGACCAGCTAGGTCTACTATCCTACTGGAACCTATAGACCTAAAGCTAGGTCTACTATCATACTGGGACCTATAGACCTACAGGTAGGTCTACTATCCTACTGGAACCTATAGACCAGCTAGGTCTACTATCCTACTGGAACCTATAGACCTACAGCTAGGTCTACTATCCTACTGGTACCTATAGATCAGCTAGGTCTACTATCCGACTGGAACCTATAGACCAGCTAGGTATACTATCCTACTGGTACCTATAGACCTACAGCTAGGTCTACTATCCTACTGGAACCTATAGACCAGTCAGCTAGGTCTACTATCCTACTGGAACCTATAGACCAGCTAGGTCTACTATCCTACTGGACCTACAGCTACTATCCTACTGGAACCTATAGACCAGCTGGGTCTACTATCCTACTGGAACCTATAGACCAGCTAGGTCTACTATCCTGCTGGAACCTATAGACCAGCTAGGTCTACTATCCTACTGGAACCTATAGACCAGCTAGGTCTACTATCCTACTGGTACCTATAGACCTACAGCTGGGTCTACTATCCTACTGGAACCTATAGACCAGCTAGGTCTACTATCCTACTGGAACCTATAGACCTACAGCTAGGTCTACTATCCTACTGGAACCTATAGACCAGCTAGGTATACTATCCTACTGGTACCTATAGACCTACAGCTAAGTCTACTATCCTACTGGTACCTATAGACCTACAGCTAGGTCTACTATCCTACTGGAACCTATAGACCTACAGCTAGGTCTACTATCCTACTGGTACCTATAACCTATAGACCAGCTAGGTCTACTATCCTACTGGAACCTATAGACCTACAGCTAGGTCTACTATCCTACTGGAACCTATAGACCTACAGCTAGGTCTACTATCCTACTGGAACCTATAGACCAGCTAGGTCTACTATCCTACTGGAACCTATAGACCTAGCTAGGTCTACTATCCTACTGGAACCTATAGACCAGCTAGACCCTACTGGTACCTATAGCCAGGTCTACTATCCTACTGGTACCTAACCAGCCTACTATCCTACTGGAACCTATAGACCTACAGCTAGGTCTACTATCCTACTGGAACCTATAGACCAGCTAGGTCTACTATCCTACTGGTACCTATAGACCTATCCTACTGGTACCTATAGACCAGCTAGGTCTACTATCCTACTGGAACCTATAGACCAGCTAGGTCTACTATCCTACTGGAACCTATAGACCTATAGACCAGCTAGGTCTACTATCCTACTGGAACCTATAGACCAGCTAGGTCTACTATCCTACTGGAACCTATAGACCTACAGCTAGGTCTACTATCCTACTGGAACCTATAGACCAGCTAGGTCTACTATCCTAGACTGCTAGGTCTACCTGGAACCTAGACCTACTAGGAACCTAGGTCTACTATCCTACTGGTACCTATAGACCAGCTAGGTCTACTATCCTACTGGAACCTATAGACCAGCTAGGTCTACTATCCTACTGGAACCTATAGACCTACAGCTGGGTCTACTATCCTACTGGAACCTATAGATCAGCTAGGTCTACTATCCTACTGGAACCTATAGACCAGCTAGGTATACTATCCTACTGGTACCTATAGACCTACAGCTAGGTCTACTATCCTACTGGAACCTATAGACCAGCCAGCTAGGTCTACTATCCTACTGGAACCTATAGACCTACAGGTAGGTCTACTATCCTACTGGAAACAATAGACCTACAGCTAGGTCTACTATCCTACTGGAAACAATAGACCTACAGCTAGGTCTACTATCCTACTGGAAACAATAGACCTACAGCTAGGTCTACTATCCTACTGGTACCTATAGACCAGTTAGGTCTACTATCCTACTGGTACCTATAGACCAGCTAGGTCTACTATCCTACTGGAACCTATAGACCAGCTAGGTCTACTATCCTACTGGAACCTATAGACCAGCTAGGTCTACTATCCTACTGGTACCTATAGACCAGCTAGGTCTACTATTCTACTGGTACCTATAGACCAGCTAGGTCTACTATCCTACTGGAACCTATAGACCAGCTAGGTCTACTATCCTACTGGAACCTATAGACCAGCTAGGTGTACTATCCTACTGGAACCTATAGACCAGCTAGGTGTACTATCCTACTGAATTTGACTTGAGCTTTTCACTTTAATACTAACTAAGAACTTGTCCTCAAAGGCCAACCAAGTTTCCAGGTGTGTTAAGACGGTTTTTATGAGCAATAGCTTTGTAGTGAATGGTGGGGCAGAGAACTGAACCTGAGACGCTGGTGTGAAAGGTAACCACCGTTTGTAAAGCTCCACTTGGGTTAATCCAGTTGGTAGGAACTGTAACGTGGCTCATATAGCAAGGATCGCTACAGCATCAAAAGCAGCAGTGAAATGTAAGACAACAGCAATGGAGACTTAGCCAGGATTCTCAACCATCTTCTCATTTGGTTGTTATGAGTCTTTATGGCTGGAGCAAAGCCAATAACACAGGATGATTAACACCAGTGCATTTGCTTCAACGGAAAGAGTGATAGATTGGTATTGATTCATTGATAGTGATAGATTGGTATTGATTCATTGATAGAGTGATAGATTGGTATTGATTCATTGATAGAGTGATAGATTGGTATTGATTCATTGCTTTAACGCCTACGATGCACAAAGACAGAGCTGCATTATCATCAAAACCACAGTTGGGCAATATTCAGGCAGACACAATTCTCAGAACAACCAATAACACGGGTTCCCCACCCACCAAGCAGAGAAAATCAGAGGAAATGCATGATGCTCTGTCATCTATCAGAATCACTATCCTGTATGTTTCATCTGATTTCCCACTGCATTATAGGTTGTTCTTAGAATTGTGTCTGCCTGAATATTGCCTAACTGTGATATGGACAATGATGCACCTCTGTCTTTGTGCATCGTAAGCGTTGCGGTGGACACATAACATCAGTACCTGGAGACACAACATCCTGATATGGGATTGACAGTTGTTGGCTAACCTGACTGATACCTCTAAGTCAGTAGGTAGAGGACAGCTAACCTGACTGATACCTCTAAGTCAGTAGGTAGAGGACAGCTAACCTGACTGATACCTCTAAGTCAGTAGGTAGAGGACAGCTAACCTGACTGATACCTCTAAGTCAGTAGGTAGAGGACAGCTAACCTGACTGATACCTCTAAGTCAGTAGGTAGAGGACAGCTAACCTGACTGATACCTCTAAGTCAGTAGGTAGAGGACAGCTAACCTGACTGATACCTCTAAGTTAGCTTTGGGAAACCACATTGAGAGTCTGTCTATTGGTTGGACTCTCTGGGTTGTGCATCATTCTGGCAATGGAAAATAACCCTCCCACAACATAGCCTCTACACTACAATAAAATGTGTCTTGCCAACAAAGGCATATGTATAATCTCCAGGAGCTCTTCTTATCAGATGTAAAGTGAAATGTGTCCATCACTATCAAATCAAACAGATCAAGAGATATAATTTGCCCGTTATAGCGCCGCCGTCGATGTGAATATGTCAGTTCTTGACAGTGTTTTGAACATGTGTACAGAACATGAACATGTGAACCAAGTTTTGTTATAATACCGTTTGATTTATATGCATTTATGTACCAGGTCACGCCAATCTGAATATTCATTGGTCAATATTGTTGTATGTCTGGAAAATGTTGAGAGACATTGGTCCATAGATGTGATACCAAATATTATTTTATTAGGATCTCCATTAGCTTCTCCTAGCTTGTTTCCATTTGGTTTGGTATTTTAGTAGGATCCTGTTGCATAAGCAGCAGCTACTCTTCCTGGGGTTCCACACAGAACATGAAACATAATACAGAATTACATAATACAGATACATCATTAGACAAGAACAGCTCAAGGACAGAACTACATTTATTTTTAAAAAGGCACACGTGGCCTACATATCAATACATACACACAAACTATCTGGGTCCAATAGGAGAGAGGGGTTGTGCCGTGAGGTGTTGCTTTATCTGTTTTTTGAAACCAGGTTTGCTGTTTATTTGAGATGGAAGTTCCATGCAAAAAAATAACTCTATACTTTTTTTGTTTAACCTTTATTTAACTAGGCACGTCAGTTAAGAACAATGACGGCCTAGGAACAGTGGGTTAACTGCCTTGTTCAGGGGCAGAACGACAGTTTTTTCCTTGTCAGCTCGGGGATTCAATTTAGCAACCTTTCGGTTACTGGCCCAAAGCTCTAACCACTACCTGCCACCCATATATTATACTGTACGCTTTCTTTAATTTGTTCTGGATTTGGGGACTGTGAAAAGACCCCTGGTGGCATGTCTGGTGGGGTAAGTGTGTGTGTCAGAGCTGTGTGTATTATACTATGCAAACAATTTGGGATTTTAAACACATGAAATGTTTCTTATATAAAGAAGTGATGCAGTCAGTCTCTCCTCAACTCTCAGCCAAGAGAGACTGACTGTATAGTATTAATATCAGCCCTCTGATTACAATGAAGAGCAAAACATGCCGCTCTGTTCTGGACCAGCTACAGCTCAACTAGGTCTTTCCTTGCAGCACTGGACCACACGACTGGACAATAATCAATATTAGACAAAACTAGAGCCTGCAGAACTTGCTTTGTGGAGTGTGGTGTCAAAAAAGCAGAGCATCTCTTTATTATGGCTAGAACCCATCTTTACAACCATTGAATCTAAACTCAGCAAAAAAAGAAACGTCCTCTCACTGTGAACTGTGTTTATTTTCAGCAAACTTAAATAAATATTACGTTCCTCTCAAGTTCTTGGCTCTTTCCAGAACAGCTACCTTGTCCTTGAACCTCAGGAGCTTGACCACCATCGGCCTGGGCCTGTGACCTGGGCCGGTGGTGGGTCTTTCAGTCCTGTGGGCTCCACCTCAATCTTCCTGTGGTCCATTTTCAATTTCTCAGAGATCATTTCCCTCACTTTGTCCTCAGACTCCATCCAGGTCTCATGTAGAGATTCTGCATTTCTGTCCACAACCATGTTGTTCTGCCTTGATTGTACCTTGAGATAATCTGATTTCTCCCTCATTGTTATCATGGATTCACACACAGAACTGATGTCCTCTCTCAATGACTTACAGATTGCCGTCATCTTGCCGTTGTCCTGTTTCAACTCATGGAGCTGACACTGGGAGAAGTGCAAACTGTTCTTCAGGTCCTGGACCTCTCTGGTCAGATAGTCCATTATTTTATTAGTAGAATCCACAAGTATTTGGGCAAAGCATTTGAAGCTATTTTCTTGTTGTTGTAACCGCTTGTAAAATCTCTTTTTGTTCGTTTAAAAAGATCCTTCAGGTGTGATAGAGACACACGACTGTCCTCAACAGTACGCCCGCCAGCTTTGGTCTTTGTCATGGTAGCTAGGTAGGTGCATGAAATCTAAGGAAGTCTCTAGATTTTGCCTGAAGTAGAGTATCTCATGATAAGCTGTAAGACCACACTATTTGCCAAGAGAGTTTTCAGCCATACTTTTCGTGGTTGTTTATTTACCACCACAGACAGATGCTGGCACTAAAACCCCACTCAGTCAGCTGTATAAGGAAATAAGCAAACAGGAAACTGCTCACCCAGAGGCGGCGCACCTAGTGGCCGGGGACTTTAATGCAGAGAAACAAATCAGTTTTACCTCATTTCTATCAGTTAAATTCGCAACCAGAGGGAAAAAAATCTATCACACAGAGACGCATAAATGTCTGCCCAGAAGCACAAGATTTAACTTCACCTTCTTTTGAGACTGTCAACGTTTCACTCTACTGTGGGAATTGTGCTCAAATCAACACAATATTAGCCACTTTCAATGTAACATTCCGAAACAAAACAAACTATGCAAGATTTGTATGCAAAACTAACTGTGCAAGAGATGTTCTTGTAGGCAGAGCGCATTGGACTCTATTAACAGGCAGGACTCAGACTGTGCTCTACAGACCGGTGCCCAATTACCAATCAGAGCTGCAGTAGGCCTATATGCAAATAGCCATTGCCATATATGGATCCCTGCTGTTCACTGTGTTCAGGCTACAGTACGAGCGGTCGGGAGTAGATGATCTTGTTCTGAGATCAAAGTGAGAGCTACTTGTAGCCACCTGTGTATGTTTTGCTAGTTAGAAAGTAGCTATAACTGGGCTATTAACTATCTAGTGAACAATGGGGTTGCTTCCTACAAAAGTACAAAACATGTACATTTCTAGCCCTCTTTGAAAAGCCAAAAGAGCTTTTTTTTATCTTAAAGGGGCGGTGTTGTATTTTGAGAATGGCTACTTGGCTTATTCTAGCCTATAGGCAGAGCGTTGCATAATTTGTCTGATTCTATGTAATAATTGTACGGGAATAATAATGAATTTTAATTTTCTAAAAGTGGTTTCTTGCATCAAACAACACATTCAGTCACCTTCTTGTCTGAAGGACAAGTGGATAAACAGGTTCATGTCAAGCCCTGCATGCGCTTTTCAAAGTGTCATGGAATGTCGGCCTATATTGAACACCACACATTGGCTGCTACTGTAGACTGTTAAAATGTTATGAGATGCATTTTTCTCCATTGTTTTTGATGGAAGGCCACTCTAATAGGCCTACATTATGGGCCACAGGGTCAAATAATAATCACAGTGGTTGTAGAGGGTGCAACAGGTCAGTACCTCAGGAGTAAATGTCAGTTGGCTTTTCACAGCCGAGCATTCAGAGGTTGAGACAGCAGTTGCGGTAGAGAGAGAGAGTTGAAAACAGCAGGTCTGGGACAGGTAGCACGTCCGGTGAAACAAGTCAGGGTTCCACAGCCGCAGGCAGAACAGTTGAAACTGGAGCAGCAGCACAACCAGGTGGACTGGGGACAGCAAGGAGTCATCAGGCCAGGTAGTCCTGAGGCATGATCCTAGGGCTTAGGTCCTCCAGGAGGGGAGGGAGCATACTTAGAATTCACATAGGACATCGGATATGACAGGAGAATTACACCAGATATAACAGACAGACTCCAGCCCTCAGGCACATAGACTATTGCAGCATAGATACTGTAGGCTGAGACTGAAGCACAGCGAGAGGACCAGGCCATTGGAGAAGTAATCAGTTTGAAAGTAGACAGCAGGACACTTGACAATGACACACTAGGAACAGCGAACGGGTTTACAAGGAAATTACTACATGAGTAAACTTCACTTGGAAGATAGATTACTGTATTGAAGGACAGGATCTACAGGATGACGTTTGCTACAGAACGAGTGCTCAACCTCGCGAGGGAACAATTTTACTGGCCATTTACGAGAATAAAGATACAGGAATATATATATATATATATTTTTTTATACCTTTATTTAACCAGGCAAGTCAGTTAAGAACAAATTCTTATTTTCAATGACGGCCTGGGAACAGTGGGTTAACTGCCTGTTCAGGGGCAGAACGACAGATCACGAGATGTCCTTGTATAAAGCAAAAATAAACCAGTTACCCACGTCGAAGCTGTGAAACATCAAGTCCAGCATTCCCCAAGAGCTTGTCTGTTTTTAAATTACAACTGGAAACCAGCCGAGGTAGCTATGAGTATATCCTAGTAGTGGCAGATGATTTTACAAGGTTCGCTCAGGCTTACCCCAAAAAGAACAAGTCCGGACGCATCCTTAATGATTTCATCCCGAAATTTGATTACCCGTCAAAGTTACATCATGACCAAAATGAGCTCTTCAGAACTCTCCAGCTTTCAGGCGTTGGTCATTCTAGAACGTCTCCCTACCCCTTGCAAGGCAACCCCACCGAGAGGTTTAACAGGACATTACAGATGTTAACTGGAAGATAAGGAAAGATGGTGCGTATAACAGCACTAGACATGAGTCAACAGGATTCTCTCCAGTCCTTCCGTAACCCTGTTGACTTGCTGTTCAGGTTGATACAGACCTCATCTCCCTATTGACCTGCTAAGAGACCTGCTGTTCGTTCGGGTTGATACTGACCTCATCTCCCTGTTGACCTGCTAAGAGACCTGCTGTTCAGGTTGATACTGACCTCATCTCCCCGTTGACCTGCTAAGAGACCTGCTGTTCAGGTTAAATCACAGATGACGAGACGAAACAGAACCAAAATATAAATCTCAACAATTTCATTTTTTTTACTGAGTTACAGTTCATATAAGGAAATCAATCAACTGAGAAAAAAAACGATATCGATTTCACATCATAGATAACTTTTAAAATAATAGGTATGGGGTATGGATCAGAACCAGTCAGTATCTGGTGTGACCATTTGCCTCATGCAGCTCAACATCTCCTTCACATAGAGTTGATCAGGCTGCTGATTGTGGCCTGTGGAATGTTGTCCCACTCCTCTTCAATGGCTGTGTGATGTTGATGGATATTTAAAATATATATATTTTACCTTTATTTAACTAGGCAAGTCAGTTAAGAACAAATTCTCATTTTCAATGACGGCCTAGGAACAGTGGGTTAATGCCTTGTTCAGGGGCAGAACGACAGATGTTTACCTTATCGGTTCGGGGAGTCGATCTGGCAACCTTTCGGTTACAAGTCCAACGCTCTAACCACTAGTCTACCTGTCTACCTGCCCAGATTCTGAGGGGAACTGGAACACGCTGTCGTATACCTCAATCCAGAGCATACCAAACATGCTCAATATGTGACATGTCTGGTGAGTACGCAGGCCATGGAAGAACTGGGACATTTTCAGCTTCCAGGAATTGTGTACAGATCCTTGCGACATGGGGCCGTGCATTATCATGCTGAAACATGAGGTTATGGCGGTAGATGAATGGCACGACAATGGGCCTCAGGATCTCGTCACGGTATCTCTGCGCATTCAAGTTGCCATCGATAAAATGCTATTTTGCTTGTTGGCCGTAGCCTATACTTGCCCATATCATAACCCCGCCGCCACCACGGGCCACTCTGTTCACAACATTGACATCAGCAAACCCCTCGCCCACATGACGTCATACACATTGTCTGTGGTTGTGAGGCCAGTTTGACGTACTACCACATTCTCTAAAATGGTGGAGGTGGCTTATGGTAGAGAAATTAACATTAAATTCTCTGGCAACAGCTCTGGTGGACATTCCTGCAATCAGCATGCCAATTGCACACTCCCTCAACTTGAGACATCTGTGGCATTGTGCTGTGTGACAAAACTGGACATTTTAGAGTGGCCTTTTTATTTTCCCAGCACAAGGTGCACCTGTGTAATGATCATGCTCATCAATCAGTTTCTTAATATGCCACACCTGTCAGATGGTTGGATTATTATGTTAGCGGAGGAGAAATGCTAGCAAACAAGGATGTAAACAAACAGCTTTTTGTGCCTATGGAACATTTCTGGGTTCTTTTATTTCAGCTCATGAAACATGGGACCAACACTTTACCAAAATGTACTATTGTGTACCTTAGTAGCGCTTCCCTTCCTCCTCTTTCTACTAGTTTACATGTTGTGTTTATATTTTTTGTTCAATTTAGTTCACCGAGAGAAATGGGCAGACCAGATGACTGAAGAATATGAAGTAACTTCTGAAAACAGTAGTCAGATTCCAGAAACACGGCCTGCTACAACAAGCAGGCAAAGGGTGTAGTTCTTCAGTCTGTGAAAGAGGTGGTCTGGGTAAACATACTGGGAGAGGAACATCTACACTCAGAGAACAAAATCGTTGACAACTCTCTCTCCATCAGTTAATAAAATCAGCCCAGAGACCAGCGAAGGTAGATCGAGGACGCTCCATCGGAACCCGTTTCTCCTTGTAAACGACGTAACTCCACGTCCAGCCAAAGCTGCGCCAACGAAGCAACGTAACATTGTCCTCCCTCATTAACTGCACCGACTGCCACACTACCAAGTCGCACACCACACCTACATACCGATCTTTTGTGTACTAGCTTTGAAGATTGTTAAAAAAGTTTAATGTTGTTAGGAGCCATTTTAATTTTGTTGGAGAGCGTGTGACGCAAACATAAAATGTATGGTCAAAGTTTTGTGTAAAAGTAAAATGATTTAAGAGCACCTGTGCACCTCAGTTTTCTAACCTGTACAACTATACATCTCCTAGGTTCAAAACTACACGGTTGTAGTCTGGTGCCTTATTGGCAACCCATTCATAACACAGCCACCTGCTGCTGTGGCTCAGTGCTCCAAAACTGTTCACCTGTTTCTACACCGAACAAAAAAAACAACATTAAAAACGCAACATGCAACAATTTGAAAGATTTTACTGAGTGTACAGTTCATAAGAAAATCAGTCAATGTAAATGAATTCAGTAGGGCCTTAATCTATGGATTTCTATATCTATAAATCTATATAATCACGACTGGGAATAGAGATACGTATCTGTTGATCACAGATCTTTTTTTGTTTTTTGTTTTAAATGTATGGGCTTGGATCAGAAAACCAGTCATCTGGTATGCATCGTGCAGCGTGACATCTCCTTCACACAGAGTTGATCAGGCTGTTGATTTTTGTCCCACTCCTCTTCAATGGCTGTGCGAAGTTGCTGGATATTGGCGGGAACTGGAACATGCTGTTGATCCAGAGCATCCTACTAGCTGTCAAATCCTTGCTTCCTCCGTCCTCGTCTCCTCCAATGCTCTTTGAGAGGGAGGTGAGGAATTTTTAATTTTTTTAATTTTACCTTTATTTAACTAGGCAAGTCAGTTAAGAACAAATTCTTATTTTCAATGACGGCCTAGGAACAGTGGGTTAACTGCCTGTTCAAATCAGAACGACAGATTTGTACCTGGTCAGCTCGGGGATTTGAACTTGCAACCTTTTGGTTACTAGTCCAATGCTCTAACCACTAGGCTACCCTGCCGCCCCAATGGGAAATGGAAGAATCAGGACAGAGGATTCAAGAATTAAGGCTAGTAATGTTTGCAGATCCAGCCTTAAAAGTACCACAAAGATTTTGGAAATCCCCCCCCACCCTGAACGTTTTTACCTCTAAACACACCTCTGAAGAAGTGGTGGTGAAAAATGGTGTTGGGTGAAGTTGCTCCATATATGCTGATCTTGGGTCAGTTTGACATTTCCCTCACTAATGGTTAGGGGAAGGACTGGGGGAGGGAAAGCTGATCCTAAGATCTGTACCTAGGGGAAACTTCACACCGGAGATATCATGACTCGTGGGTCCCATGTTTTACACACATTTTGTTGTTTATTTTCCAAACAGTTTGCAGTTTTCCCAAACAAAAACTGATATTTATGCAAAGAAAATTGTAAAAAATAATAATAACCGAACATGCTTTTAAAAGGTATATTTGTAAATGTTTCTTCCATGGTATCATCGTTGTGAAATATTTTTTTTGGGGGGAGAAAACACAATTTGGGTCCCTGCACGCACGCAAACAAACACACACACACACACACACACACACACACACACACACACACACACACACACACACACACACACACACAGTTCATTAAGCTTGAAGGTGATGAATAGAGCTGGTTGGTTTATGTACACAGACAGATAACTTGCATACAGTTGGGGTCAGAGTGATACATTCCTGGTTGAGATGAATGAACAAAGGGTGTTACTACTATACCATGTTGTACTGAACTAGACTTGAGCCTGCTGAGATAATCACCTCAATGTGAAACAGGGTTGGGCTCAATTTCATCCTTACTCATTTCATTCTTAGTTTTCTATGAGTGCTTTTGGAAGAAACTTCTGGCTTCATAAAGACGTCACAGGAGAGGTCCTCCTCAGAGACAGAAGGTACAGATATTATTCCACGGCCTGAAGAGGACCCCAACCCTGCTGTAAATGATAACCATCTCTAGGACGACAGAATGAGAGCCAACCAGACTAGAGAGAAGGGTAATAATGAGATGAAGTCTGTCTAATAGAATGTCGGTAGGTCATATCAGATGTTTTCCATGGCTACCAGATCAGCCACATTATTAAATGTCCCAAAGGGAAATATTTCCCCTATATATAGTGGTACTACTATAGACCAGAGCCCTATTCCCTATATAGTGGTACTACTATAGACCAGAGCCCTATTCCCTATATAGTGGTACTACTATAGACCAGAGCCCTATTCCCTATATAGTGGTACTACTATAGACCAGAGCCCTATTCCCTATATAGTGCACTACTTTAGACCAGAACCCTATTCCCTATATAGTACACTACTTTAGACCAGAGCCCTATTCCCTATATAGTGCACTACTTTAGACCAGAGCCCTATTCCCTATATAGTGCACTACTTTAGACCAGAGCCCTATTCCCTATATAGTGCACTACTATAGACCAGAGCCCTATTCCCTATATAGTGCACTACTTTAGACCAGAGCCCTATTCCCTATATAGTACACTACTATAGACCAGAGCCCTATTCCTATATAGTACACTACTATAGACCAGAGCCCTATTCCCTATATAGTACACTACTATAGACCAGAGCCCTATTCCCTATATAGTACACTACTATAGACCAGAGCCCTATTCCCTATATAGTACACTACTATAGACCAGAGCCCTATTCCCTATATAGTACACTACTATAGACCAGAGCCCTATTCCCTATATAGTGCACTACTTTAGACCAGAGCCCTACTCCCCTATATAGTACACTACTATAGACCAGAGCCCTATTCCCTATATAGTGCACTACTTTAGACCAGAGCCCTACTTCCCTATATAGTGCACTACTTTAGACCAGAGCCCTATTCCCCTATATAGTACACTACTATAGACCAGAGCCCTATTCCCTATATAGTGCACTACTTTAGACCAGGGCCCTATTCCCTATATAGTGCACTACTATAGACCAGAGCCCTATTCCCTATATAGTACACTACTATAGACCAGAGCCCTATTCCCTATATAGTGAACTACTTTAGACCAGAGCCCTATTCCCTATGTAGTGCACTACTATAGACCAGAGCCCTATTCCCTATATAGTTTACTACTTTAGACCAGAGCCCTATTCCCTATATAGTGCACTACTTTAGACCAGAACCCTATTCCCTATATAGTACACCACTAGAGTAGAGCCCTATTCCCTATATAGTACACTACTATAGACCAGAGCCCTATTCCCTATATAGTACACTACTTTAGACCAGAGCCCTATTCCCTATATAGTACACTACTATAGACCAGAGCCCTATTCCCTATATAGTACACTACTATAGACCAGAGCCCTATTCCCTATGTAGTGCACTAGATTAGACCAGGGCCCTATTCCCTATATAGTGCACTACTATAGACCAGAGCCCTATTCCCTATATAGTACACTACTTTAGACCAGAGCCCTGTGTATTGCACTTAACAGGGCACAGGCTGCCAATTGAGACACATCCAATGCCAACAGACACAACAGGATCCCGGGTTAACAGAAAACAAGCTTGTTGATATTCCACAAAATAACAGAAGCCCTGTATACAGAGGTAATAGACCTTCTAAAGCCTCCCACCCCGTCCCATCACCCAACCCAGCTCCCCGTAACCCCAGATACAAAAAGACAATCCAAGGTCCCAAAAGCAACCAGTTATCCAGAGCAGGTAGAAGGTAGACAGCCCTGGAACTAGCAGGTACTAACTCAGTAAGAGGACCCGACAACAGGGGCTATGTGACCGGAAAACTGGCTAGCCATAACACCTTCAGACAGCAAGTCATAATACATTCAGGTTATCCCAAATGGCCCCCTACTCCATATGCAGTGCACTACTTTAGACCAGGATCTATAGGGCTGTGGTCCAAGCAGTCCACTACATAGAGAATAAGCAGACATTTGGGACCTAGTTTCAGAGTTTAGTCAGGTGATATGAACTGCCACTGGTCAACACCAGGGATGTTTAGTAGGGTGCAACACTGAACACCACCCGGAGCGCTGCCCTCCTGAACACCACCCGGAGCGCTGCCCTCCTGAACACCACCCGGAGCGCTGCCCCTCACCACCCGGAGCGCTGCCCTCCTGAACACCACCCGGAGCGCTGCCCTCCTGAACACCACCCGGAGCGCTGCCCTCCTGAACACCACCCGAGCGCTGCCCTCCTGAACACCACCCGGAGCGCTGCCCTCCTGAACACCACCCGGAGCGCCTGCCCACCCGGAGCGCTCCTGAACACCACCCGGAGCGCTGCCCTCCTGAACACCACCACTGCAGCATCCCCTCCTTATGAAGATGCTGATGGATGAGTCAGGTTTTCCTTGTGTAGGCCCCCTCCTAACATGTTACCAACTAATATACACCAGACATGGTTAAACAGAGAGGTGGAGATCCTGAGAAAGATCACCCGGGGAGAGCTGCCCTCCTGAAAACCACCCGAGAGAGCTGCCCTCAGAAACCACCAGAGCAGTTAGATCCCCATGCTTAGAGAAGATGGAGATGGATGAGAGAGAGGGAGAGATCAGAAAAGTTTTCAGAAAAGTGTAGGCCCCATAGAGATAAAATGTTAGAGAACTAAAATACACCAGACATGGTTAAACAGAGAGGATCAGGAGAGAGAGAGAAAGATCAGAAAAGGGGAGAGAGAGGGAGAGATCAAAAAGATCAGAGAGGGAGGGAAAAGGGGAGAGACAGAGGGAGAGATCAGAAAAGGGGAGAGACAGAGAGGGAGAGATCAGAAAAGGGGAGAGACAGAGAGGGAGAGACAGAGAGGGAGAGATCAGAAAAGGGGAGAGACAGAGAGGGAGAGATCAGAAAAGGGGAGAGAGAGAGGGAGAGATCAGAAGGGGGAGAGACGGAGAGGGAGAGATCAGAAAAGGGGAAAGACTGAGAGTGTGAGTCCATAGTGTCCATTAGACACCTAGTCCTCCTGGCAGGTCTCGTCCAGAACTGTGATCCAAATGGTACCCTATTCCCTCCTGACACTACCCTGGGACACAGGGAATACGGTATCATTCGGTCTACCCCCCCAGGTGTACTCCAGGCGGTCTACCCCCCCAGGTGTACTCCAGGCGGTCTACCCCCCAGGTGTACTCCAGGTGGTGTACTCCAGGCGGTCTACCCCCCCAGGTGTACTCCAGGCGGTCTCCCCCAGGTGTACCCCCAGGTGTACTCCAGGCGGTCTACCCCCCCAGGTGTACTCCAGGCGGTCTACCCCCAGGTGTACTCCAGGCGGTCTAGGTGTACTCCAGGCGGTCTACCCCCAGGTGTACTCCAGGCGGTCTACTGTACCCAGGCAGGTGTACTCCAGGCGGTCTACCCCCCCTCCAGGTGTACTCCAGGCGGTCTACCCCCAGGTGTACTCCAGGCGGTCTACCCCCAGGTGTACTCCAGGCGGTCTACCCCCAGGTGTACTCCAGGCGGTCTACCCCCAGGTGTACTCCAGGCGGTCTACCCCCCCAGGTGTACTCCAGGCGGTCTACCCCCCAGGTGTACTCCAGGCGGTCTACTTGTGCTCCTTGGTGGGGGCGAAGTACAGCTCCATGGGTTTGTTCACCTTCCAGTACTTCTCACTGACAAGCTCCAGAGAAAAAGACCCGTTCAGCACCTAGAGGACCAACAGAGAGCATTGACTGATTTATTGTCTTTCAGGAGGACATTCTTTCCACACTTTATTAGTTGCATTATATACACACGCTCACCTGGGTGACCAGTGATTAGACACAACACTGGGCTAAAGGTCACATGGGTGACCAGTGACCAGACGCAACACTGGGCTAAAGGTCACCTGGGTGACCAGTGACAAGACGCAACACTGGGCTAAAGGTCACCTGGGTGACCAGACGCAACACTGGGCTAAAGGTCACCTGGGTGACCAGACGCAACACTGGGCTAAAGGTCACCTGGGTGACCAGACGCAACACTAGGCTAAAGGTCACCTGGGTGACCAGACGCAACACTAGGCTAAAGGTCACCTGGGTGACCAGACGCAACACTAGGCTAAAGGTCACCTGGGTGACCAGACGCAACACTAGGCTAAAGGTCACCTGGGTGACCAGACGCAACACTAGGCTAAAGGTCACCTGGGTGACCAGACGCAACACTAGGCTAAAGGTCACCTGGGTGACAACTAGGAGTGTGTGCCTATTTGAAGTTAGTCTTGTGACCGTCTAATTAGAATAGCATCGTATAGTATAGAATTAGCATCGTATAGTATAGAATTAGCATCGTATAGTATAGAATTAGCATCGTATAGAATTTGCATAGTATAGAATAAAAGTATAGAATTAGTAGAGCATAGAATTAGCATAGCATTAGTATATTATAGAATTAGTGCAGTATAGAATTAGTATTAGTATTATAATTAGCATAGCACATAATTAGTATTGTATAGCATGGAATTAGCATAGCATTAGCACAGTAAAGTATTAGTATAGAATTTGTATATTATAGAATTAGTATAGTATTAATATCGAATTAGCATAGTATAAAATTATAGCATAGAATACGTATAGTATTAGTATAGAATTAGTATAGTATAGAATTAGCACGGCGGAGTATCAGTAGAGTATTAGTATAGTATAGAATTAGTATAGCATTAGAATATAATTAGTATAGTTTAGTATAGTATAGAATTAACACAGCATAGTATTGGTAGAGGGTTAGTATAGTATAGAATTAGTGTACTATAGAAATATTACAGCATAGTATTAGTAGAGTATTGGTATAGAATTAGTACAGTATTAGTATAGCATTAGAATATAATCAGTATAGTATAGAATTAGTATAGCACTAGTACGGTATAGAATTAGTATGGTACATGTATAGTATTAGTATAGCAAATAATTAGTATAGGATAGAGTTAGTATAGTGCTAGGGTAGTATAGAATTTGCATAGAATTATAGTACTAGTATAACACTAGTATAGTATGAGCGTAACATTAGCATAGTATTAGCATAATATTAGCATCGTATTAGTATAGTGTTAGTGTGGCATCGCATAGCATTAGTATAGTATTGGTATAGTATAGAAATTGTATAGTATTTGTGTAGTACTAGCAGAGCATTAGTATAGAAATACAGTATTAGTATAGTATTAGTATAGTACCATATTAGTATAGTATTAGTATAGTACCATATTAGTATAGTAAAGTATTCACATGGTATTAATGCAGCATAAGTATAGCATAAGTATTAGTATAGTGCACCGCCCTCAACCGTAAGGCTCTCCAGAGGGTAGTGAGGTCTGCACAACGCATCACCGGGGGCAAACTACCTGCCCTCCAGGACACCTACACCACCCGATGCTACAGGAAGGCCATAAAGATCATCAAGGACATCAACCACCCGAGCCACTGCCTGTTCACCCCGCTGTCATCCAGAAGTTCCTGTTCCCAAGAAAGTATAGTATTTGTAGGTCAGTACAGGTGCATCAAAGCTGGGACCGAGAGACTGAAAAACAGCTTCTATCTCAAGGCCATCAGACTGTTAAACAGCCACCACTAACATTGAGTGGCTACTGCCAACACACTGTTAATGACACTGACTCTACTCCAGCCACTTTAATCATGGGAATCGATGGGAAATGATGTAAATATATCACTAGCCACTTTAAACAATGCTACCTTATATAATGTTACTTACCCTACATTGTTCATCTCATATGCATACGTTGATACTGTACTCTATATCATCGACTGCATCCTTATGTAATACATGTATCACTAGCCACTAACTATGCAACTTGGTTTACATACTTATCTCATATGTATATACTGTACTCGATATCATCTACTGTATCTTGCCTATGCTGCTCTGTACCATCACTCATTCATATATCCTTATGTACATATTCTTTATCCCCTTACAATGTGTATAAGACAGTAGTTTTTTTTTGGAATTGTTAGTTAGATTACTTGCTCGTTATTACTGCATTGTCGGAACTAGAAGCACAAGCATTTCGCTACACTCGCATTAACATCTGCTAACCATGTGTATGTGACAAATAAAATTTGATTTGATTTGATTTGATTTGGCTGTAGGGATATAAATGGTGTATTGTAGTAATATATTGTATTATTACCGTGAACTGGCCGTTGGCTGTAGGGATATAAATGGTGTATTGTAGTAGTATATTGTATTATTACCGTGAACTGGCCGTTGGCTGTAGGGATATAAATGGTGTATTGTAGTAGTATTTGTAGTTATATTTTATTACCGTGAACTGGCCGTTGGCTGTAGGGATATAAATGGTGTATTGTAGTTTGTAGTATATTGTATTATTACCGTGAACTGGCCGTTGGCTGTAGGGATATAAATGGTGTATTGTAGTAGTATTTGTAGTAGTATATTGTATTATTACCGTGAACTGGCCGTTGGCTGTAGGGATATAAATGGTGTATTGTAGTAGTATATTGTATTATTACCGTGAACTGGCCGTTGGCTGTAGGGATATAAATGGTGTATTGTAGTAGTATTTGTAGTAATATATTGTATTATTACCGTGAACTGGCCGTTGGCTGTAGGGATATAAATGGTGTATTGTAGTAGTATTTGTAGTAGTATATTGTATTATTACCGTGAACTGGCCGTTGGCTGTAGGGATATAAATGGTGTATTGTAGTAGTATATTGTATTATTACCGTGAACTGGCCGTTGGCTGTAGGGATATAAATGGTGTATTGTAGTAGTATTTGTAGTAATATATTGTATTATTACCAGGAACTGGCCGTTGGCTGTAGGGATATAAATGGTGTATTGTAGTAGTATTTGTAGTAATATATTGTATTATTACCAGGAACTGGCCGTTGGCTGTAGGGATATAAATGGTGTATTGTAGTAATATATTGTATTATTACCGTGAACTGGCCGTTGGCTGTAGGGATATAAATGGTGTATTGTAGTAATATATTGTATTATTACCGTGAACTGGCCGTTGGCTGTAGGGATATAAATGGTGTATTGTAGTAGTATATTGTATTATTACCGTGAACTGGCCGTTGGCTGTAGGGATATAAATGGTGTATTGTAGTAGTATTTGTAGTAATATATTGTATTATTACCGTGAACTGGCCGTTGGCTGTAGGGATATAAATGGTGTATTGTAGTAGTATTTGTAGTAGTATATTGTATTATTACCGTGAACTGGCCGTTGGCTGTAGGGATATAAATGGTGTATTGTAGTAGTATTTGTAGTAATATATTGTATTATTACCGTGAACTGGCCGTCGGCTGTAGGGATATAAATGGTGTATTGTAGTAGTATTTGTAGAAGTATATTGTATTATTACCGTGAACTGGCCGTTGGCTGTAGGGATATAAATGGTGTATTGTAGTAGTATATTGTATTATTATTACGTGAACTGGCCGTTGGCTGTAGGGATATAAATGGTGTATTGTAGTAGTATTTGTAGTAATATATTGTATTATTACCAGGAACTGGCCGTTGGCTGTAGGGATATAAATGGTGTATTGTAGTAGTATTTGTGTATATATTATTATTACCTGAACTGGCTGTAGTTGGCTGTAGGGATATAAATGGTGTATTGTAGTAGTATTTGTAGTATTATATTGTATTATTACCAGGAACTGGCCGTTGGCTGTAGGGATATAAATGGTGTATTGTAGTAGTATTTGTAGTAATTGTATTATTACCGTGAACTGGCCGTTGGCTGTAGGGATATAAATGGTGTATTGTAGTAGTATTTGTAGTAGTATATTGTATTATTACCGTGAACTGGCCGTTGGCTGTAGGGATATAAATGGTGTATTGTAGTAGTATTTGTAGTAGTATATTGTATTATTACCGTGAACTGGCCGTTGGCTGTAGGGATATAAATGGTGTATTGTAGTAGTATATTGTATTATTACCGTGAACTGGCTGTTGGCTGTAGGGATATAAATGGTGTATTGTAGTAGTATATTGTATTATTACCAGGAACTGGCCGTTGGCTGTAGGGATATAAATGGTGTATTGTAGTAGTATTTGTAGTAATATATTGTATTATTACCAGGAACTGGCCGTTGGCTGTAGGGATATAAATGGTGTATTGTAGTAATATATTGTATTATTACCGTGAACTGGCCGTTGGCTGTAGGGATATAAATGGTGTATTGTAGTAGTATATTGTATTATTACCGTGAACTGGCCGTTGGCTGTAGGGATATAAATGGTGTATTGTAGTAGTATATTGTATTATTACCGTGAACTGGCCGTTGGCTGTAGGGATATAAATGGTGTATTGTAGTAGTATTTGTAGTAATATATTGTATTATTACCGTGAACTGGCCGTTGGCTGTAGGGATATAAATGGTGTATTGTAGTAGTATTTGTAGTAATATATTGTATTATTACCGTGAACTGGCCGTTGGCTGTAGGGATATAAATGGTGTATTGTAGTAGTATATTGTATTATTACCGTGAACTGGCCGTTGGCTGTAGGGATATAAATGGTGTATTGTAGTAGTATTTGTAGTAATATATTGTATTATTACCGTGAACTGGCCGTTGGCTGTAGGGATATAAATGGTGTATTGTAGTAGTAATATATTGTATTATTACCGTGAACTGGCCGTTGGCTGTAGGGATATAAATGGTGTATTGTAGTAGTATTTGTAGTAATATATTGTATTATTACCGTGAACTGGCCGTTGGCTGTAGGGATATAAATGGTGTATTGTAGTAGTATTTGTAGTAGTATATTGTATTATTACCGTGAACTGGCCGTTGGCTGTAGGGATATAAATGGTGTATTGTAGTAGTATTTGTAGTAGTATATTGTATTATTACCGTGAACTGGCCGTTGGCTGTAGGGATATAAATGGTGTATTGTAGTAGTATTTGTAGTAATATATTGTATTATTACCGTGAACTGGCCGTTGGCTGTAGGGATATAAATGGTGTATTGTAGTAGTATTTGTAGTCGTATATTGTATTATTACTGTGAACTGGCCGTTGGCTGTAGGGATATAAATGGTGTATTGTAGTAGTATTTGTAGTATATGTATTATTACCGTGAACTGGCCGTTGGCTGTAGGGATATAAATGGTGTATTGTAGTAGTATTTGTAGTAATATATTGTATTATTACCGTGAACTGGCCGTTGGCTGTAGGGATATAAATGGTGTATTGTAGTAGTATTTGTAGTATATATTGTATTATTACCGTGAACTGGCCGTTGGCTGTAGGGATATAAATGGTGTATTGTAGTAGTATTTGTAGTAATATATTGTATTATTACCGTGAACTGGCCGTTGGCTGTAGGGATATAAATGGTGTATTGTAGTAGTATTTGTAGTAATATATTGTATTATTACCGTGAACTGGCCGTTGGCTGTAGGGATATAAATGGTGTATTGTAGTAGTATATATTGTATTATTACCGTAACTGGCCGTTGGCTGTAGGGATATAAATGGTGTATTGTAGTAGTATATAATATATTGTATTATTACCGTGAACTGGCCGTTGGCTGTAGGGATATAAATGGTGTATTGTAGTAGTATTTGTATAATATATTGTATTATTACCGTGAACTGGCCGTTGGCTGTAGGGATATAAATGGTGTATTGTAGTAGTATTTGTAGTAGTATATTGTATTATTACCGTGAACTGGCCGTTGGCTGTAGGGATATAAATGGTGTATTGTAGTAGTATTTGTAGTAATATATTGTATTATTACCGTGAACTGGCCGTTGGCTGTAGGGATATAAATGGTGTATTGTAGTAGTATTTGTAGTCGTATATTGTATTATTACTGTGAACTGGCCGTTGGCTGTAGGGATATAAATGGTGTATTGTAGTAGTATTTGTAGTCGTATATTGTATTATTACTGTGAACTGGCCGTTGGCTGTAGGGATATAAATGGTGTATTGTAGTAGTATATTGTATTATTACTGTGAACTGGCCGTTGGCTGTAGGGATATAAATGGTGTATTGTAGTAGTATTTGTAGTAGTATATTGTATTATTACCGTGAACTGGCCGTTGGCTGTAGGGATATAAATGGTGTATTGTAGTAGTATTTGTAGTAGTATATTGTATTATTACCGTGAACTGGCCGTTGGCTGTAGGGATATAAATGGTGTATTGTAGTAGTATTTGTAGTAGTATATTGTATTATTACCGTGAACTGGCCGTTGGCTGTAGGGATATAAATGGTGTATTGTAGTAGTATTTGTAGTAATATATTGTATTATTACCGTGAACTGGCCGTTGGCTGTAGGGATATAAATGGTGTATTGTAGTAGTATTTGTAGTAATATATTGTATTATTACCGTGAACTGGCCGTTGGCTGTAGGGATATAAATGGTGTATTGTAGTAGTATATTGTATTATTACCAGGAACTGGCCGTTGGCTGTAGGGATATAAATGGTGTATTGTAGTAGTATTTGTAGTAATATATTGTATTATTACCAGGAACTGGCCGTTGGCTGTAGGGATATAAATGGTGTATTGTAGTAATATATTGTATTATTACCGTGAACTGGCCGTTGGCTGTAGGGATATGGTGTATGGTGTATTGTAGTAATATATTGTATTATTACCGTGAACTGGCCGTTGGCTGTAGGGATATAAATGGTGTATTGTAGTAGTATTTGTAGTAATATATTGTATTATTACCGTGAACTGGCCGTTGGCTGTAGGGATATAAATGGTGTATTGTAGTAGTATTTGTATTATTATTACCGTGAACTGGCCGTTGGCTGTAGGGATATAAATGGTGTATTGTAGTAGTATTTGTAGTAATATATTGTATTATTACCGTGAACTGGCCGTTGGCTGTAGGGATATAAATGGTGTATTGTAGTAGTATTTGTAGTAGTATATTGTATTATTACCGTGAACTGGCCGTTGGCTGTAGGGATATAAATGGTGTATTTTAGTAGTATATTGTATTATTACCGTGAACTGGCCGTTGGCTGTAGGGATATAAATGGTGTATTGTAGTAGTATATTGTATTATTACCGTGAACTGGCCGTCGGCTGTAGGGATATAAATGGTGTATTGTAGTAGTATTTGTAGTCATATATTCTATTATTACCGTGAACTGGCCGTTGGCTGTAGGGATATAAATGGTGTATTGTAGTAGTATTTGTAGTCGTATATTGTATTATTACTGTGAACTGGCCGTTGGCTGTAGGGATATAAATGGTGTATTGTAGTAGTATTTGTAGTAATATATTGTATTATTACCGTGAACTGGCCGTTGGCTGTAGGGATATAAATGGTGTATTGTAGTAGTATTTGTAGTAATATATTGTATTATTACCGTGAACTGGCCGTTGGCTGTAGGGATATAAATGGTGTATTGTAGTAGTATTTGTAGTAGTATATTGTATTATTACCGTGAACTGGCCGTTGGCTGTAGGGATATAAATGGTGTATTGTAGTAGTATTTGTAGTAGTATATTGTATTATTACCGTGAACTGGCCGTTGGCTGTAGGGATATAAATGGTGTATTGTAGTAGTATTTGTAGTAATATATTGTATTATTACCGTGAACTGGCCGTTGGCTGTAGGGATATAAATGGTGTATTGTAGTAGTATTTGTAGTAGTATATTGTATTATTACCGTGAACTGGCCGTTGGCTGTAGGGATATAAATGGTGTATTGTAGTAGTATATTGTATTATTACCGTGAACTGGCCGTTGGCTGTAGGGATATAAATGGTGTATTGTAGTAGTATATTGTATTATTACCGTGAACTGGCCGTTGGCTGTAGGGATATAAATGGTGTATTGTAGTAGTATTTGTAGTAGTATATTGTATTATTACCGTGAACTGGCCGTTGGCTGTAGGGATATAAATGGTGTATTGTAGTAGTATATTGTATTGTATTACCAGGAACTGGCCGTTGGCTGTAGGGATATAAATGGTGTATTGTAGTAGTATTTGTAGTAGTATATTGTATTATTACCGTGAACTGGCCGTTGGCTGTAGGGATATAAATGGTGTATTGTAGTAGTATATTGTTGTATTATTACCAGGAACTGGCCGTTGGCTGTAGGGATATAAATGGTGTATTGTAGTATTTGTATATATATTGTATTATTACCGTGAACTGGCCGTTGGCTGTAGGGATATAAATGGTGTATTGTAGTAGTATTTGTAGTAATATATTGTATTATTACCGTGAACTGGCCGTTGGCTGTAGGGATATAAATGGTGTATTGTAGTAGTATTTGTAGTAGTATATTGTATTATTACCGTGAACTGGCCGTTGGCTGTAGCGTTATAAATGGTGTATTGTAGTAGTATATTGTATCATTACCAGGAACTGGCCGTCGGCTGTAGGGATATGAATGGTGTATTGTAGTAATATATTGTATTATTACCGTGAACTGGCCGTTGGCTGTAGGGATATAAATGGTGTATTGTAGTAGTATTTGTAGTCGTATATTGTATTATTACCGTGAACTGGCCGTTGGCTGTAGGGATATAAATGGTGTATTGTAGTAGTATATTGTATTATTACCAGGAACTGGCAGTTGGCTGTAGGGATATAAATGGTGTATTGTAGTAGTATATTGTATTATTACCGTGAACTGGCCGTTGGCTGTAGGGATATAAATGTTGTATTGTAGTAATATATTGTATTATTACCGTGAACTGGCCGTTGGCTGTAGGGATATAAATGGTGTATTGTAGTAGTATTTGTAGTCGTATATTGTATTATTACCGTGAACTGGCCGTTGGCTGTAGGGATATAAATGGTGTATTGTAGTAGTATTTGTAGTAGTATATTGTATTATTACCAGGAACTGGCAGTTGGATGTAGGGATATAAATGGTGTATTGTAGTAGTATTTGTAGTAGTATATTGTATTATTACCGTGAACTGGCCGTTGGTTGTAGGGATATAAATGGTGTATTGTAGTAGTATATTGTATCATTACCGTGAACTGGCCGTTGGCTGTAGGGATATAAATGGTGTATTGTTTCTCTGAGGCAGCGTCTACATTGACAGGGCTGGCCTCTCCGTTCTTCCTCAGTTCCTCCAGAGCCAGACGCACAGCCAGGTACTTAGACAGGTGGTCCACTGTGGCGTTACCCGACGTCTTGATGTACCTGGGAACAAACTCAACACTACCACACACAGAGTTGCATTAGCAGACTTCTTGATGAACCTGGGCACTAACAGAATAGCACAACACATTACCTGAGGCCTAGAAAGAAATACACACACATACACACTTTCACTATCGAAACTTCGAGACCCAGGCCTGCGCAGATTAGAAGACCCAGGCCTGCGCAGATTAGAAGACCCAGGCCTGCGCAGATTAGAAGACCCAGGCCTGCGCAGATTAGAAGACCCAGGCCTGCGCAGATTAGAAGACCCAGGCCTGCGCAGATTAGAAGACCCAGGCCTGCGCAGATTAGAAGACCCAGGCCTGCGCAGATTAGAAGACCCAGGCCTGCGCAGATTAGAAGACCCAGGCCTGCGCAGATTAGAAGACCCAGGCCTGCGCAGATTAGAAGACCCAGGCCTGCGCAGATTAGAAGACCCAGGCCTGCGCAGATTAGAAGACCCAGGCCTGCGCAGATTAGAAGACCCAGGCCTGCGCAGATTAGAAGACCCAGGCCTGCGCAGATTAGAAGACCCAGGCCTGCGCAGATTAGAAGACCCAGGCCTGCGCAGATTAGAAGACCCAGGCCTGCGCAGATTAGAAGACCCAGGCCTGCGCAGATTAGAAGACCCAGGCCTGCGCAGATTAGAAGACCCAGGCCTGCGCAGGCCTGCGCAGATTAGAAGACCCAGGCCTGCGCAGATTAGAAGACGGCCTGCAGATTAGAAGACCCAGGCCTGCGCAGATTAGAAGACCCAGGCCTGCGCAGATTAGAAGACCCAGGCCTGCGCAGATTAGAAGACCCAGGCCTGCGCAGATTAGAAGACCCAGGCCTGCGCAGATTAGAAGACCCAGGCCTGCGCAGATTAGAAGACCCAGGCCTGCGCAGATTAGAAGACCCAGGCCTGCGCAGATTAGAAGACCCAGGCCTGCGCAGATTAGAAGACCCAGGCCTGCGCAGATTAGAAGACCCAGGCCTGCGCAGATTAGAAGACCCAGGCCTGCGCAGATTAGAAGACCCAGGCCTGCGAGATTAGAAGACGGCCTGCGCAGATTAGAAGACCCAGGCCTGCGCAGATTAGAAGACCCAGGCCTGCGCAGATTAGAAGACCCAGGCCTGCGCAGATTAGAAGACCCAGGCCTGCGCAGATTAGAAGACCTGCGCAGATTAGAAGACCCAGGCCTGGCCTGCAGATTAGAAGACCCAGGCCTGCGCAGATTAGAAGACCCAGGCCTGCGCAGATTAGAAGACCCAGGCCTGCGCAGATTAGAAGACGGCGCAGATTAGAAGACCCAGGCCTGCGCAGATTAGAAGACCCAGGCCTGCGCAGATTAGAAGACGCAGATTATAAGACCCAGGCCTGCGCAGATTAGAAGACCCAGGCCTGCGCAGATTAGAAGACCCAGGCCTGCGCAGAGTAGAAGACCCAGGCCTGCGCAGATTAGAAGACCCAGGCCTGCGCAGATTAGGCCTGACCCAGGCCTGCGCAGATTAGAAGACCCAGGCCTGCGCAGATTAGAAGACCCAGGCCTGCGCAGATTAGAAGACCCAGGCCTGCGCAGATTAGAAGACCCAGGCCTGCGCAGATTAGAAGACCCAGGCCTGCGCAGATTAGAAGACCCAGGCCTGCGCAGATTAGAAGACCCAGGCCTGCGCAGATTAGAAGACCCAGGCCTGCGCAGATTAGAAGACCCAGGCCTGCGCAGATTAGAAGACCCAGGCCTACGCAGATTAGAAATCCAACACTACTTCAGTCATTCTAAATATGTAAAGGTGCACGAAGCAGAAATCGCTCTGCCAATAATTGGTTGCTAAAAATTCTAATAGTTCATCTCATTTCAGTTTGTAGCATCTAAACTGCTGTGAAATATTTTTTCCATAAACTAAAATATTGCATTTTCAGCAGTTTGAAGCTGGTGTACAAAATCGAAAATAACAGACAAAATACACAATTTAACAGGAAGCATAGAAATAGAGCACATAGAACACATCTACCGCTTCTCAAGACTTGCTTTCATTGAGACTTTCGGTCGCGCAAAAATGTACATAACGCAGATTCTGCACCTGGAACAAACCACCTATCCTGTATCCCACTCAGCCTCAGAGACCCACCTGGTCTGCACGGTGTCCTCCTTGTCCATGAGCGTAGGATGAGGACAGAACACCAGTTCTATCTCGCTGGCTCCGTCCATGGCCACCTCTCCTCCCCCTCCGTTCTCTGTAGCGTTGTCCATGTCCAGACCAGAGTCATCTGACGTCTTGGTACGCTTGATGCTCGGCCCCGCCTCCTGCTTTGATTGATAAGATTATTTTAATTGGGGGGGGTGCTGAACACAGCCCAGGGCATAAAATGTTGAGATGCTTTAACGAGGAAAGACACACTGACTGGATATCCTGCTGTTATATTCCTGGTGTCATTTACTCAACGAAATGGCCATTTGTATACATTTACAGCCCCACGTTACAACAAAACATCTATACCCCCCCGCTTCACAAAGGAAGAGATTTGAAATGGAAAATTAAAAGTATATAACACGCAACATATACACAATACATTACTAATAACCTGCACATTACCCATCCCATATACATAATACATTACTAATACCCTGCACATTACCCATCCCATATACACAATACATTACTAATACCCTGCACATTACCCATCCCATATACATAATACATTACTAATACCCATCCCATATACACAATACATTACTATTACCCTGCACATTACCCATCCCATATACACAATACATTACTATTACCCATCCCATATACACAATACATTACAATTACCCATCCCATATACACAATACATTACTATTACCCTGCACATTACCCATCCCATATACACAATACATTACTATTACCCTGCACATTACCCATCCCATATACACAATGCATTACTATTACCCTGCACATTACCCATCCCATATACACAATACATTACCAATACCCTGCACATTACCCATCCCATATACACAATACATTACTAATACCCTGCACATTACCCATCCCATATACACAATACATTACTATTACCCTGCACATCCCCATATACACAATACATTACTAATACCCTGCACATTACCCAACCCATATACACAATACATTACTAATACCCTGCACATTACCCATCCCATATACACAATACATTACTATTACCCACCCCATATAAACAACACATTACTATTACCCTGCACATTACCCATCCCATATACGCAATACATTACTAATACCCATCCCATATACACAATGCATTACTAATACCCTGCACATTACCCATCCCATATACACAATACATTACTATTACCCTGCACATTACCCATCCCATATACACAATACATTACTATTACCCTGCACATTACCCATCCCATATACGCAATACATTACTAATACCCATCCCATATACACAATGCATTACTAATACCCTGCACATTACCCATCCCATATACACAATACATTACTATTACCCTGCACATTACCCATCCCATATACACAATACATTAGTAATACCCTGCACATTACCCATCCCATATACACAATACATTAGTAATACCCTGCACATTACCCATCCCATATACACAATACATTACTATTACCCATCCCATATACACAATACATTACTATTACCCTGCACATTTACCCATCCCATATACACAATACATTACTATTACCCTGCACATTACCCATCCCGTATATACAATACATTACTATTACCCATCCCATATACACAATACATTACTATTACCCATCCCATATACACAATACATTACTATTACCCTGCACGCTGCCCATAGACATTGTACACGTCTCATACAGACACATACATAATACATCCTACCCTTACACATTCTGTCAGTGGCCTGCTAACACAACTCAGCTTCACTGTTTGGGTATTTGATAGACATGGGAATATGATTGTACAAATCCAGTCAGGTTTTCAATAAATCCTGGTTGGAGGAATCCGGATTGCCTGCTTTTTCCTGATACCAGGAATTTTACAACCGGGATTTCTGATAAACCTGGGAATTCTGGGGACGTTACTGGCATTCTGCAACACTAAATGGGAATTTATTTTTTATTTCATTTAACCTTTATTTAACTAGGCACGTCAGTTAAAGAACAAATTCTTATTTACAATGATGGCCTACTGGGAAACAGTGGGTTAACTGCCTTGTTCAGGGGCAGATGAAGGAATGAAGGAGTGCTCATACCTGGTTGGAGTGGACGGAGGCATTGCTGCAGTGGGAGGAGTCACCATTGTCCTCCGCCCCGCTGCCGTTTTCCAGCTGGTGCTTCTTCCCTCGCTGCAGCCTGCAGTGACACCCAGTGGTGGGAGGAGGTCAGATTTAAATTCCATTTTATAAAGTAACATTCAATTTGACCATAGTTCTAGAAACATGTTTTAAATCATAGGGTAAGTTGTTCTGACCTTTGTGAGAAGACACCTAAATGGGAAAATGTTATTCAAATGAGATTAGCAGTACAGTCACGGGCTGTATCGCAAGGCCCTCCTCGATGCTGTGGTTTAAGGGTAAGGGGTCAGGAGTTAAAGGTCAGAAGTCAGAGTACAGTACCTGTTCTTGGCTTGTATCTTGAGGCCCTCCTCGATGCTGTGGGACAGGGCCTGCTGGTTGTTGTGTTTGGAGATGCGGGCCAGAACCCTCTCCTGGTGGGCCTCGTACTCATCTCTGCTGGGGTAGATCTTACTGATGAGGGCATCAAAGTTAGGGTCCGGCCGCAGGGATCGCTTAGACACCAGCTTCTTTCTGCAAGTAGGGCATTCCTTGTTGCTGGGTAGAACGAACACACAGACAGAGGTTAGAACTTCACCTGGAGTAACGATGTCCTGTGTCACGAAAGTGATCAGCAGTTGATCATGACATTTGATATGGTTAGTAGACATAGACAACTGCAATACACCACAACTGGGATAGTCAACAGTAGCATGTGGTGGTGGTGGTGGTGTTGTGTCAACAGTAGCATGTGGTGGTGTTGGTGTGTCAACAGTAGCATGTGGTGGTGTAGCATGTGGTGGTGTGTCAACAGTAGCATGTGGTGGTGGTGTTGTGTCAACAGTAGCATGTGGTGGTGGTGGTGTGTCAACAGTAGCATGTGGTGGTGGTGGTGTGTCAACAGTAGCATGGTGTGGTGGTGGTGGTGGTGTGTCAACAGTAGCATGTGGTGGTGGTGGTGGTGTGTCAACAGTAGCATGTGGTGGTGGTGTGTGTCAACAGTAGCATGTGGTGGTGGTGTTGTGTCAACAGTAGCATGTGGTGGTGGTGCGTCAACAGTAGCATGTGGTGGTGGTGGTGTTGTGTCAACAGTAGCATGTGTTGGTGGTGGTGTGTCAACAGTAGGATGTGTTGGTGATGGTGTTGTGTCAACAGTAGCATGTGTTGGTGGTGGTGTTGTGTCAACAGTAGCATGTGGCGGTGTTGTGTCAACAGTAGCATGTGGTGGTGGTGTTGTCGTGTCAACAGTAGCATGTGGTGGTGGTGGTGTTGTGTCAACAGTAGCATGTGGTGGTGGTGGTGTGTCAACAGTAGCATGTGGTGGTGGTGGTGTGTCAACAGTAGCATGTGGTGGTGGTGGTGTGTCAACAGTAGCATGTGGTGGTGGTGGTGGTGTGTCAACAGTAGCATGTGGTGGTGGTGGTGTGTCAACAGTAGCATGTGGTGGTGGTGTTGTGTCAACAGTAGCATGTGGTGGTGGTGGTGTGTCAACAGTAGCATGTGGTGGTGGTGTTGTGTCAACAGTAGCATGTGGTGGTGGTGGTGGTGTGTCAACAGTAGCATGTGGTGGTGGTGGTGTGTCAACAGTAGCATGTGGTGGTGGTGTTGTGTGTGTCAACAGTAGCATGTGGTGGTGGTGGTGTGTCAACAGTAGCATGTGGTGGTGGTGTGTTGTGTCAACAGTAGCATGTGGTGGTGGTGGTGTGTCAACAGTAGCATGTGGTGGTGGTGTTGTGTCAACAGTAGCATGTGGTGGTGGTGTTGTGTCAACAGTAGCATGTGGTGGTGGTGGTTGTGTGTCAACAGTAGCATGTGGTGGTGGTGGTGTTGTGTCAACAGTAGCATGTGGTGGTGGTGGTGTGTGTCAACAGTAGCATGTGGTGGTGGTGGTGTGTGTCAACAGTAGCATGTGGTGGTGGTGGTGTGTCAACAGTAGCATGTGGTGGTGGTGGTGGTGTGTCAACAGTAGCATGTGGTGGTGGTGTTGTGTCAACAGTAGCATGTGGTGGTGGTGTGTGTGTCAACAGTAGCATGTGGTGGTGGTGTCAACAGTAGCATGTGGTGGTGGTGTTGTGTCAACAGTAGCATGTGGTGGTGGTGGTGTGTGTCAACAGTAGCATGTGGTGGTGGTGGTGTGTGTCAACAGTAGCATGTGGTGGTGGTGTTGTGTCAACAGTAGCATGTGGTGGTGGTGGTGTGTTGTGTCAACAGTAGCATGTGGTGGTGGTGTTGTGTCAACAGTAGCATGTGGTGGTGGTGTGTGTGTCAACAGTAGCATGTGGTGGTGGTGTGTGTGTCAACAGTAGCATGTGGTGGTGGTGTTGTGTCAACAGTAGCATGTGGTGGTGGTGTTTGTGTCAACAGTAGCATGTGGTGGTGGTGTGTGTGTCAACAGTAGCATGTGGTGGTGGTGTGTGTCAACAGTAGCATGTGGTGGTGGTGTTGTGTCAACAGTAGCATGTGGTGGTGGTGTGTGTCAACAGTAGCATGTGGTGGTGGTGGTGTGTGTCAACAGTAGCATGTGGTGGTGGTGGTGTGTCAACAGTAGCATGTGGTGGTGGTGGTGTGTCAACAGTAGCATGTGGTGGTGGTGTGTGTGTCAACAGTAGCATGTGGTGGTGGTGTTGTGTCAACAGTAGCATGTGGTGGTGGTGTGTGTCAACAGTAGCATGTGGTGGTGGTGTGTGGTGTGTCAACAGTAGCATGTGGTGGTGTGTGTGTCAACAGTAGCATGTGGTGGTGGTGGTGTGTCAACAGTAGCATGTGGTGGTGGTGGTGTGGTAGCATGTGGTGGTGGTGGTGTGTGTGTCAACAGTAGCATGTGGTGGTGGTGGTGTGTGTCAACAGTAGCATGTGGTGGTGGTGGTGTGTGTCAACAGTAGCATGTGGTGGTGGTGGTGGTGTCAACAGTAGCATGTGGTGGTGGTGTTGTGTCAACAGTAGCATGTGGTGGTGGTGTGGTGTGTCAACAGTAGCATGTGGTGGTGGTGGTGTGTCAACAGTAGCATGTGGTGGTGGTGTGTGTGTCAACAGTAGCATGTGGTGGTGGTGGTGTGTCAACAGTAGCATGTGGTGGTGGTGTGTTGTGTGTCAACAGTAGCATGTGGTGGTGGTGTCAACAGTAGCATGTGGTGGTGGTGTCAACAGTAGCATGTGGTGGTGGTGTGTCAACAGTAGCATGTGGTGGTGGTGTTGTGTCAACAGTAGCATGTGGTGGTGGTGTTGTGTCAACAGTAGCATGTGGTGGTGGTGTTGTGTCAACAGTAGCATGTGGTGGTGGTGGTGTGTGTCAACAGTAGCATGTGGTGGTGGTGTGGTGTGTCAACAGTAGCATGTGGTGGTGTGTGGTGTGTGTCAACAGTAGCATGTGGTGGTGGTGTTGTGTCAACAGTAGCATGTGGTGGTGGTGTGTGTCAACAGTAGCATGTGGTGGTGGTGTGTGTGTCAACAGTAGCATGTGGTGGTGGTGGTGGTGTGTCAACAGTAGCATGTGGTGGTGGTGGTGTGTGTCAACAGTAGCATGTGGTGGTGGTGGTGGTGTGTCAACAGTAGCATGTGGTGGTGGTGGTGTGTCAACAGTAGCATGTGGTGGTGGTGGTGTGTGTCAACAGTAGCATGTGGTGGTGGTGGTGGTGTGTCAACAGTAGCATGTGGTGGTGGTGGTGTGTCAACAGTAGCATGTGGTGGTGGTGGTGTGTGTCAACAGTAGCATGTGGTGGTGGTGTGTGTCAACAGTAGCATGTGGTGGTGGTGGTGGTGGTGGTGTGTCAGTAGCATGTGGTGGTGTGTGTGTGTCAACAGTAGCATGTGGTGGTGGTGGTGTGTCAACAGTAGCATGTGGTGGTGGTGTTGTGTCAACAGTAGCATGTGGTGGTGGTGTTGTGTCAACAGTAGCATGTGGTGGTGTTGTGTCAACAGTAGCATGTGGTGGTGTGTGTCAACAGTAGCATGTGGTGGTGGTGTGTGTGTCAACAGTAGCATGTGGTGGTGGTGGTGTGTCAACAGTAGCATGTGGTGGTGGTGGTGTGTCAACAGTAGCATGTGGTGGTGGTGTTGTGTCAACAGTAGCATGTGGTGGTGGTGGTGTGTCAACAGTAGCATGTGGTGGTGGTGTTGTGTCAACAGTAGCATGTGGTGGTGGTGTTGTGTCAACAGTAGCATGTGGTGGTGGTGTTGTGTCAACAGTAGCATGTGGTGGTGTGGTGTTGTGTCAACAGTAGCATGTGGTGGTGGTGGTGTGTCAACAGTAGCATGTGGTGGTGGTGTGTGTCAACAGTAGCATGTGGTGGTGGTGTGTGTCAACAGTAGCATGTGGTGGTGTGTGTGTCAACAGTAGCATGTGGTGGTGTGTCAACAGTAGCATGTGGTGGTGGTGTGTGTCAACAGTAGCATGTGGTGGTGGTGTGTGTGTCAACAGTAGCATGTGGTGGTGGTGTGTGTCAACAGTAGCATGTGGTGGTGGTGTGTTGTGTCAACAGTAGCATGTGGTGGTGGTGGTGTGTCAACAGTAGCATGTGGTGGTGGTGTGTGTGTCAACAGTAGCATGTGGTGGTGGTGTGTGTCAACAGTAGCATGTGGTGGTGGTGGTGTCAACAGTAGCATGTGGTGGTGGTGTCAACAGTAGCATGTGGTGGTGGTGTTGTGTCAACAGTAGCATGTGGTGGTGGTGTGTTGTGTCAACAGTAGCATGTGGTGGTGGTGTGTGTCAACAGTAGCATGTGGTGGTGGTGTTGTGTCAACAGTAGCATGTGGTGGTGGTGTGTTGTGTCAACAGTAGCATGTGGTGGTGGTGGTGTGTCAACAGTAGCATGTGGTGGTGGGTGTGTGTCAACAGTAGCATGTGGTGGTGGTGGTGTTGTGTCAACAGTAGCATGTGGTGGTGGTGTGTGTCAACAGTAGCATGTGGTGGTGTTGTGGTAGCATGTGGTGGTGGTGTCAACAGTAGCATGTGGTGGTGGTGGTGTGTGTCAACAGTAGCATGTGGTGGTGGTGTGTGTCAACAGTAGCATGTGGTGGTGGTGGTGTTGTGTCAACAGTAGCATGTGGTGGTGTGTGTGTCAACAGTAGCATGTGGTGGTGTGTGTCAACAGTAGCATGTGGTGGTGGTGTGTCAACAGTAGCATGTGGTGGTGGTGTTGTGTCAACAGTAGCATGTGGTGGTGTGGTGTCAACAGTAGCATGTGGTGGTGGTGGTGTGTGTCAACAGTAGCATGTGGTGGTGTGTGTCAACAGTAGCATGTGGTGGTGGTGTTGTGTCAACAGTAGCATGTGGTGGTGGTGTTGTGTCAACAGTAGCATGTGGTGGTGGTGGTGTTGTGTCAACAGTAGCATGTGGTGGTGGTGTGTGTGTCAACAGTAGCATGTGGTGGTGGTGTTGTGTCAACAGTAGCATGTGGTGGTGGTGTTGTGTCAACAGTAGCATGTGGTGGTGGTGGTGTGTGTCAACAGTAGCATGTGGTGGTGGTGTTGTGTCAACAGTAGCATGTGGTGGTGGTGTGTCAACAGTAGCATGTGGTGGTGGTGTTGTGTCAACAGTAGCATGTGGTGGTGGTGTGTGTGTGTCAACAGTAGCATGTGGTGGTGGTGGTGTGTGTCAACAGTAGCATGTGGTGGTGGTGGTGTTGTGTCAACAGTAGCATGTGGTGGTGGTGTTGTGTCAACAGTAGCATGTGGTGGTGGTGTGTCAACAGTAGCATGTGGTGGTGGTGTGTGTCAACAGTAGCATGTGGTGGTGGTGGTGTGTCAACAGTAGCATGTGGTGGTGGTGGTGTGTCAACAGTAGCATGTGGTGGTGGTGTGTGTCAACAGTAGCATGTGGTGGTGGTGGTGTGTGTCAACAGTAGCATGTGGTGGTGGTGGTGTGTGTCAACAGTAGCATGTGGTGGTGGTGTGGTGGTGTCAACAGTAGCATGTGGTGGTGGTGTTGTGTCAACAGTAGTGTGGTGGTGTCAACAGTAGCATGTGGTGGTGGTGTTGTTGTGTCAACAGTAGCATGTGGTGGTGGTGTTGTGTCAACAGTAGCATGTGGTGGTGGTGTGTGTCAACAGTAGCATGTGGTGGTGGTGTGTGTGTCAACAGTAGCATGTGGTGGTGGTGGTGTGTGTCAACAGTAGCATGTGGTGGTGGTGTGTGTCAACAGTAGCATGTGGTGGTGGTGGTGTGTCAACAGTAGCATGTGGTGGTGGTGGTGTGTGTGGTGGTGGTGTGTCAACAGTAGCATGTGGTGGTGGTGTTGTGTCAACAGTAGCATGTGGTGGTGGTGTGTGTGTCAACAGTAGCATGTGGTGGTGGTGTGTCAACAGTAGCATGTGGTGGTGGTGGTGGTGTGTCAACAGTAGCATGTGGTGGTGGTGTTGTGTCAACAGTAGCATGTGGTGGTGGTGGTGTGTCAACAGTAGCATGTGGTGTGGTGGTGTGTGTCAACAGTAGCATGTGGTGGTGGTGTGTCAACAGTAGCATGTGGTGGTGGTGGTGTGTCAACAGTAGCATGTGGTGGTGGTGGTGTGTCAACAGTAGCATGTGGTGGTGGTGTGTGTCAACAGTAGCATGTGGTGGTGGTGTGTGTCAACAGTAGCATGTGGTGGTGGTGGTGTGTGTCAACAGTAGCATGTGGTGGTGGTGTGTCAACAGTAGCATGTGGTGGTGGTGTGTGTCAACAGTAGCATGTGGTGGTGGTGTTGTGTCAACAGTAGCATGTGGTGGTGGTGGTGTGTCAACAGTAGCATGTGGTGGTGGTGGTGTGTGTCAACAGTAGCATGTGGTGGTGGTGTTGTGTCAACAGTAGCATGTGGTGGTGGTGGTGTGTGTCAACAGTAGCATGTGGTGGTGGTGTTGTGTGTCAACAGTAGCATGTGGTGGTGGTGTGTGTCAACAGTAGCATGTGGTGGTGGTGGTGTTGTGTCAACAGTAGCATGTGGTGGTGGTGGTGTGTGTCAACAGTAGCATGTGGTGGTGGTGTTGTGTCAACAGTAGCATGTGGTGGTGGTGGTGTGTCAACAGTAGCATGTGGTGGTGGTGGTGTTGTGTCAACAGTAGCATGTGGTGGTGGTGTGTGTCAACAGTAGCATGTGGTGGTGGTGTGTGTCAACAGTAGCATGTGGTGGTGGTGGTGTGTCAACAGTAGCATGTGGTGGTGTGTGTCAACAGTAGCATGTGGTGGTGTGGTGTGTGTGTCAACAGTAGCATGTGGTGGTGGTGTTGTGTCAACAGTAGCATGTGGTGGTGGTGTGTGTCAACAGTAGCATGTGGTGGTGGTGTGTCAACAGTAGCATGTGGTGGTGGTGTGTGTGTCAACAGTAGCATGTGGTGGTGGTGTGTGTCAACAGTAGCATGTGGTGGTGGTGTGTGTCAACAGTAGCATGTGGTGGTGGTGTGTTGTGTCAACAGTAGCATGTGGTGGTGTGTCAACAGTAGCATGTGGTGGTGGTGTGTGTCAACAGTAGCATGTGGTGGTGGTGTTGTTGTGTAAACAGTAGCATGTGGTGGTGGTGTTGTGTCAACAGTAGCATGTGGTGGTAGTGGTGGTGGTGTGTCAACAGTAGCATGTGGTGGTGGTGTTGTTGTGTCAACAGTAGCATGTGGTGGTGGTGGTGTTGCTGTGTCAACAGTAGCATGTGGTGGTGGTGTTGTGTCAACAGTAGCATGTGGTGGTGGTGTGTCAACAGTAGCATGTGGTGGTGTTGTGTCAACAGTAGCATGTGGTGGTGGTGTTGTGTCAACAGTAGCATGTGGTGGTGGTGTTGTGTCAACAGTAGCATGTGGTGGTGGTGTTGTGTCAACAGTAGCATGTGGTGGTGTGGTGTCAACAGTAGCATGTGGTGGTGGCATGTGTGTCAACAGTAGCATGTGGTGGTGGTGTCAACAGTAGCATGTGGTGGTGGTGTCAACAGTAGCATGTGGTGGTGGTGTTGTGTCAACAGTAGCATGTGGTGGTGGTGGTGTGTCAACAGTAGCATGTGTGTGGTGGTGTCAACAGTAGCATGTGGTGGTGGTGTCAACAGTAGCATGTGGTGGTGGTGTGTGTCAACAGTAGCATGTGGTGGTGGTGTTGTGTCAACAGTAGCATGTGGTGGTGGTGGTGGTGTGTGTCAACAGTAGCATGTGGTGGTGGTGGTGGTGTGTCAACAGTAGCATGTGGTGGTGGTGGTGTGTCAACAGTAGCATGTGGTGGTGGTGGTGTTGTGTCAACAGTAGCATGTGGTGGTGGTGGTGTTGTGTCAACAGTAGCATGTGGTGGTGGTGGTGTTGTGTCAACAGTAGCATGTGGTGGTGGTGTTGTGTCAACAGTAGCATGTGGTGGTGGTGTCAACAGTAGCATGTGGTGGTGGTGTTGTGTCACAGTAGCATGTGGTGGTGGTGTGTGTCAACAGTAGCATGTGGTGGTGGTGTGTAGCATGTGGTGGTGGTGGTGTGTCAACAGTAGCATGTGGTGGTGGTGGTGTTGTGTCAACAGTAGCATGTGGGTGTTGTGTCAACAGTAGCATGTGGTGGTGTGTGTCAACAGTAGCATGTGGTGGTGGTGGTGTGTCAACAGTAGCATGTGGTGGTGGTGTGTGTCAACAGTAGCATGTGGTGGTGTGTCAACAGTAGCATGTGGTGGTGTGGTGTCAACAGTAGCATGTGGTGGTGTGTTGTGTCAACAGTAGCATGTGGTGGTGGTGGTGTGTCAACAGTAGCATGTGGTGGTGGTGTTGTGTCAACAGTAGCATGTGGTGGTGGTGGTGTGTCAACAGTAGCATGTGGTGGTGGTGGTGTTGTGTCAACAGTAGCATGTGGTGGTGGTGTGTGTCAACAGTAGCATGTGGTGGTGGTGTGTTGTGTCAACAGTAGCATGTGGTGGTGGTGTTGTGTCAACAGTAGCATGGTGGTGGTGTGTCAACAGTAGCATGTGGTGGTGGTGTGTGTGTCAACAGTAGCATGTGGTGGTGGTGTTGTGTCAACAGTAGCATGTGGTGGTGGTGTGTGTCAACAGTAGCATGTGTGGTGGTGTTGTGTCAACAGTAGCATGTGGTGGTGGTGTTGTGTCAACAGTAGCATGTGGTGGTGGTGTTGTGTCAACAGTAGCATGTGGTGGTGGTGGTGTGTGTCAACAGTAGCATGTGGTGGTGGTGTTGTGTCAACAGTAGCATGTGGTGGTGGTGTGTCAACAGTAGCATGTGGTGGTGGTGGTGGTGTGTCAACAGTAGCATGTGGTGGTGGTGTTGTGTCAACAGTAGCATGTGGTGGTGGTGTTGTGTCAACAGTAGCATGTGGTGGTGGTGGTGTGGTGTGTCAACAGTAGCATGTGGTGGTGGTGTCAACAGTAGCATGTGTCAACAGTAGCATGTGGTGGTGGTGTGTGTCAACAGTAGCATGTGGTGGTGGTGTTGTGTCAACAGTAGCATGTGGTGGTGGTGTTGTGTCAACAGTAGCATGTGGTGGTGGTGTTGTGTCAACAGTAGCATGTGGTGGTGGTGTGTAGTGTGTCAACAGTAGCATGTGGTAGGTGGTGGTGTGTCAACAGTAGCATGTGGTGGTGGTGTTGTGTCAACAGTAGCATGTGGTGGTGGTGTGTGTCAACAGTAGCATGTGGTGGTGGTGTGTGTCAACAGTAGCATGTGGTGGTGGTGTTGTGTCAACAGTAGCATGTGGTGGTGGTGGTTGTGTCAACAGTAGCATGTGGTGGTGGTGGTGTGTCAACAGTAGCATGTGGTGGTGGTGGTGTGTCAACAGTAGCATGTGGTGGTGGTGTCAACAGTAGCATGTGGTGGTGGTGGTGTGTCAACAGTAGCATGTGGTGGTGGTGTGTGTCAACAGTAGCATGTGGTGGTGGTGGTGTGTCAACAGTAGCATGTGGTGGTGGTGGTGTGTCAACAGTAGCATGTGGTGGTGGTGGTGTGTCAACAGTAGCATGTGGTGGTGGTGGTGTGTGTCAACAGTAGCATGTGGTGGTGGTGGTGTGTCAACAGTAGCATGTGGTGGTGGTGGTGGTGTGTCAACAGTAGCATGTGGTGGTGGTGGTGTGTCAACAGTAGCATGTGGTGGTGGTGTGTGTCAACAGTAGCATGGTGGTGGTGTTGTGTCAACAGTAGCATGTGGTGGTGGTGGTGTGTCAACAGTAGCATGTGGTGGTGGTGTGTGTGTCAACAGTAGCATGTGGTGGTGGTGGTGTGTCAACAGTAGCATGTGGTGGTGGTGTTGTGTCAACAGTAGCATGTGGTGGTGGTGGTGTGTCAACAGTAGCATGTGGTGGTGGTGTTGTGTCAACAGTAGCATGTGGTGGTGGTGTGTGTCAACAGTAGCATGTGGTGGTGGTGTTGTGTCAGCAGTAGCATGTGGTGGTGGTGTGTGTGTCAACAGTAGCATGTGGTGGTGGTGGTGGTGTGTCAACAGTAGCATGTGGTGGTGGTGGTGTGTGTCAACAGTAGCATGTGGTGGTGGTGTGTGTCAACAGTAGCATGTGGTGGTGGTGGTGTGTGTCAACAGTAGCATGTGGTGGTGGTGGTGTGTCAACAGTAGCATGTGTGGTGGTGGTGTGTGTGTCAACAGTAGCATGTGGTGGTGGTGTGTGTCAACAGTAGCATGTGGTGGTGGTGTAGCATGTGTGGTGGTGTCAACAGTAGCATGTGGTGGTGGTGGTGTGTCAACAGTAGCATGTGGTGGTGGTGTTGTGTCAACAGTAGCATGTGGTGGTGGTGGTGTGTCAACAGTAGCATGTGGTGGTGGTGTTGTGTCAACAGTAGCATGTGGTGGTGGTGTTGTGTCAACAGTAGCATGTGGTGGTGGTGGTGTTGTGTCAACAGTAGCATGTGGTGGTGGTGGTGTGTCAACAGTAGCATGTGGTGGTGTGTGTGTCAACAGTAGCATGTGGTGGTGGTGTTGTGTCAACAGTAGCATGTGGTGGTGGTGGTGTGTGTGTTGTGTCAACAGTAGCATGTGGTGGTGGTGTTGTGTCAACAGTAGCATGTGGTGGTGGTGTGTGGTAGCATGTGGTGGTGGTGTGTCAACAGTAGCATGTGGTGGTGTTGTGTCAACAGTAGCATGTGGTGGTGGTGTTGTGTCAACAGTAGCATGTGGTGGTGGTGTTGTGTCAACAGTAGCATGTGGTGGTGTTGTGTAGCATGTGGTGGTGTTGTGTCAACAGTAGCATGTGGTGGTGGTGTTGTGTCAACAGTAGCATGTGGTGGTGGTGTGTGTCAACAGTAGCATGTGGTGGTGGTGGTGTCAACAGTAGCATGTGGTGGTGGTGTGTCAACAGTAGCATGTGGTGGTGTGTGTGTCAACAGTAGCATGTGGTGGTGGTGTTGTGTCAACAGTAGCATGTGGTGGTGGTGTTGTGTCAACAGTAGCATGTGGTGGTGTTGTCAACAGTAGCATGTGGTGGTGTTGTGTCAACAGTAGCATGTGGTGGTGGTGTCAACAGTAGCATGTGGTGGTGTTGTGTCAACAGTAGCATGTGGTGGTGTTGTGTCAACAGTAGCATGTGGTGGTTGTGGTGGTGTTGTGTCAACAGTAGCATGTGGTGGTGGTGGTGTTGTGTCAACAGTAGCATGTGTTGGTGGTGGTGTGTCAACAGTAGGATGTGTTGGTGATGGTGTTGTGTCAACAGTAGCATGTGGCGGTGTTGTGTCAACAGTAGCATGTGGCGGTGTTGTGTCAACAGTAGCATGTGGTGGTGGTGTGTTGTGTCAACAGTAGCATGTGGTGGTGGTGTTGTGTGTCAACAGTAGCATGTGGTGGTGGTGTTGTGTCAACAGTAGCATGTGGTGGTGGTGTCAACAGTAGCATGTGGTGTGGTGTGTCAACAGTAGCATGTGGTGGTGGTGTGTGTCAACAGTAGCATGTGGTGGTGGTGTCAACAGTAGCATGTGGTGGTGGTGTGTCAACAGTAGCATGTGGTGGTGGTGTGTGTCAACAGTAGCATGTGGTGGTGGTGTCAACAGTAGCATGTGGTGGTGGTGTGTCAACAGTAGCATGTGGTGGTGTGTGTCAACAGTAGCATGTGGTGGTGGTGGTGTGTCAACAGTAGCATGGTGGTGTGTGTGTCAACAGTAGCATGTGGTGGTGGTGTTGTGTCAACAGTAGCATGTGGTGGTGGTGTGTCAACAGTAGCATGTGGTGGTGGTGTGTGTCAACAGTAGCATGTGGTGGTGGTGTTGTGTCAACAGTAGCATGTGGTGGTAGTGTGTGGTGGTGTGTCAACAGTAGCATGTGGTGGTGGTGTGTGTGTCAACAGTAGCATGTGGTGGTGGTGTGTGTGTCAACAGTAGCATGTGGTGGTGGTGTGTGTCAACAGTAGCATGTGGTGGTGGTGTGTGTGTCAACAGTAGCATGTGGTGGTGGTGTTGTGTCAACAGTAGCATGTGGTGGTGGTGTTGTGTCAACAGTAGCATGTGGTGGTGGTGTTGTGTGTCAACAGTAGCATGTGGTGGTGGTGTGTGTGTCAACAGTAGCATGTGGTGGTGGTGTGTGTCAACAGTAGCATGTGGTGGTGGTGGTGTGTGTCAACAGTAGCATGTGGTGGTGGTGTGTCAACAGTAGCATGTGTGTGGTGTGTCAACAGTGTGTGGTGTGTCAACAGTAGCATGTGGTGGTGGTGTGTGTCAACAGTAGCATGTGGTGGTGTGGTGGTGTGTGTCAACAGTAGCATGTGGTGGTGGTGGTGTGTGTCAACAGTAGCATGTGGTGGTGGTGTGTTGTGTCAACAGTAGCATGTGGTGGTGGTGTGTGTGTCAACAGTAGCATGTGGTGGTGGTGGTGTGTCAACAGTAGCATGTGGTGGTGGTGTGTCAACAGTAGCATGTGGTGGTGGTGTGTGTGTCAACAGTAGCATGTGGTGGTGGTGTGTGTGTCAACAGTAGCATGTGGTGGTGTGTTGTGTCAACAGTAGCATGTGGTGGTGGTGTTGTGTCAACAGTAGCATGTGGTGGTGTGTCAACAGTAGCATGTGGTGGTGGTGTGTGTCAACAGTAGCATGTGGTGGTGGTGGTGTTGTGTCAACAGTAGCATGTGGTGGTGGTGGTGTTGTGTCAACAGTAGCATGTGGTGGTGGTGGTGTGTCAACAGTAGCATGTGGTGGTGGTGGTGTGTCAACAGTAGCATGTGGTGGTGGTGGTGTGTGTCAACAGTAGCATGTGGTGGTGGTGTGTGTGTCAACAGTAGCATGTGGTGGTGGTGGTGTTGTGTCAACAGTAGCATGTGGTGGTGGTGTGTGTCAACAGTAGCATGTGGTGGTGGTGTTGTGTCAACAGTAGCATGTGGTGGTGTGTGTGTCAACAGTAGCATGTGGTGGTGGTGGTGTCAACAGTAGCATGTGGTGGTGGTGTTGTGTCAACAGTAGCATGTGGTGGTGTGTGTGTCAACAGTAGCATGTGGCAGTGGTGTCAAAAGTAGCATGTGGCGGTGGTGGTGTTGTGTCAACAGTAGCATGTGGTGGTGTTGTGTCAACAGTAGCATGTGGTGGTGTTGTCAACAGTAGCATGCGGTGGTGTTGTCAACAGTAGCATGTGGTGGTGGTGTCAACAGTAGCATGTGGTGGTGTTGTGTCAACAGTAGCATGTGGTGGTGTTGTGTCAACAGTAGCATGTGGTGGTGGTGTGTCAACAGTAGCATGTGGTGGTGGTGGTGTGTGTCAACAGTAGCATGTGGTGGTGGTGGTGTGTCAACAGTAGCATGTGGTGGTGGTGTGTTGTGTCAACAGTAGCATGTGGTGGTGGTGGTGTGTCAACAGTAGCATGTGGTGGTGGTGGTGTCAACAGTAGCATGTGGTGGTGGTGGTGTGTCAACAGTAGCATGTGGTGGTGGTGTGTGTCAACAGTAGCATGTGGTGGTGGTGTCAACAGTAGCATGTGGTGGTGTGTGTGTCAACAGTAGCATGTGGTGGTAGGGGTGGTGTGTCAACAGTAGCATGTGGTGGTGGTGTCAACAGTAGCATGTGGTGGTGTTGTGTCAACAGTAGCATGTGGTGGTTGTGGTGGTGTTGTGTCAACAGTAGCATGTGTTGGTGGTGTTGTGTCAACAGTAGGATGTGTTGGTGATGGTGTTGTGTCAACAGTAGCATGTGTTGGTGATGGTGTTGTGTCAACAGTAGCATGTGTTGGTGATGGTGTTGTGTCAACAGTAGCATGTGTTGGTGGTGGTGTCGTGTCAACAGTAGCATGTGGTGGTGGTGTCAACAGTAGCATGTGGTGGTGTGTGTCAACAGTAGCATGTGGTGGTGGTGTCAACAGTAGCATGTGGTGGTGTTGTCAACAGTAGCATGTGGTGGTGGTGTCAACAGTAGCATGTGGTGGTGGTGTGTGTGTCAACAGTAGCATGTGGTGGTGGTGTGTGTGTCAACAGTAGCATGTGGTGGTGATGGTGTTGTGTCAACAGTAGCATGTGGTGGTGGTGGTGTTGTGTCAACAGTAGCATGTGTTGGTGATGGTGTTGTGTCAACAGTAGCATGTGTTGGTGGTGGTGTTGTGTCAACAGTAGCATGTGGTGGTGGTGTCAACAGTAGCATGTGGTGGTGTGTCAACAGTAGCATGTGGTGGTGGTGGTGTTGTGTCAACAGTAGCATGTGGTGGTGGTGTTGTGTCAACAGTAGCATGTGGTGGTGGTGTGTGTAGCATGTGGTGGTGTGTGTGTCAACAGTAGCATGTGGTGTAGCATGTGGTGGTGTTGTGTCAACAGTAGCATGTGGTGGTGTGTGTGTCAACAGTAGCATGTGGTGGTGGTGGTGTGTCAACAGTAGCATGTGGTGGTGGTGGTGTGTGTCAACAGTAGCATGTGGTGGTGGTGTGGTGTGTGTCAACAGTAGCATGTGGTGGTGGTGTGTGTCAACAGTAGCATGTGGTGGTGGTGGTGTTGTGTCAACAGTAGCATGTGGTGGTGGTGGTGTTGTGTCAACAGTAGCATGTGGTGGTGGTGGTGTGTCAACAGTAGCATGTGGTGGTGATGGTGTTGTGTCAACAGTAGCATGTGGTGGTGTTGTGTCAACAGTAGCATGTGGTGGTGGTGTGTCAACAGTAGCATGTGGTGGTGGTGTGTGTCAACAGTAGCATGTGGTGGTGGTGTGTCAACAGTAGCATGTGGTGGTGTGTCAACAGTAGCATGTGGTGGTGGTGGTGTTGTGTCAACAGTAGCATGTGGTGGTGGTGTGTGTCAACAGTAGCATGTGGTGGTGGTGTGTTGTGTCAACAGTAGCATGTGGTGGTGGTGGTGTGTCAACAGTAGCATGTGGTGGTGGTGTGTCAACAGTAGCATGTGGTGGTGTGTGTGTCAACAGTAGCATGTGGTGGTGGTGTGTGTCAACAGTAGCATGTGGTGGTGGTGTCAACAGTAGCATGTGGTGGTGGTGTGTGTCAACAGTAGCATGTGGTGGTGGTGTGTGTGTCAACAGTAGCATGTGGTGGTGGTGGTGTGTGTCAACAGTAGCATGTGGTGGTGGTGTTGTGTCAACAGTAGCATGTGGTGGTGGTGTGGTGGTGTGTGTCAACAGTAGCATGTGGTGGTGGTGGTGTTGTGTCAACAGTAGCATGTGGTGGTGGTGTGTGTGTCAACAGTAGCATGTGGTGGTGGTGTTGTGTCAACAGTAGCATGTGGTGGTGGTGTTGTGTCAACAGTAGCATGTGGTGGTGGTGTTGTGTCAACAGTAGCATGTGGTGGTGGTGTGTGTCAACAGTAGCATGTGGTGGTGGTGGTGGTGTGTCAACAGTAGCATGTGGTGGTGGTGTTGTGTCAACAGTAGCATGTGGTGGTGGTGTTGTGTCAACAGTAGCATGTGGTGGTGGTGGTGTGTCAACAGTAGCATGTGGTGGTGGTGTTGTGTCAACAGTAGCATGTGGTGGTGGTGTTGTGTCAACAGTAGCATGTGGTGGTGGTGTTGTGTCAACAGTAGCATGTGGTGGTGGTGTGGTGTGTCAACAGTAGCATGTGGTGGTGGTGTTGTGTCAACAGTAGCATGTGGTGGTGGTGTGTCAACAGTAGCATGTGGTGGTGGTGGTGTGTCAACAGTAGCATGTGGTGGTGGTGTGTGTCAACAGTAGCATGTGGTGGTGTGTGTCAACAGTAGCATGTGTGTGGTGTCAACAGTAGCATGTGGTGGTGTGGTGTGTCAACAGTAGCATGTGGTGGTGGTGGTGTGTCAACAGTAGCATGTGGTGGTGGTGTGTCAACAGTAGCATGTGGTGGTGGTGTGTGTCAACAGTAGCATGTGGTGGTGGTGTTGTGTCAACAGTAGCATGTGGTGGTGGTGTTGTGTCAACAGTAGCATGTGGTGGTGGTGTGTGTGTCAACAGTAGCATGTGGTGGTGGTGGTGTGTCAACAGTAGCATGTGGTGGTGGTGGTGTGTGTGTCAACAGTAGCATGTGGTGGTGGTGTGGTGTGTCAACAGTAGCATGTGGTGGTGGTGTGTGTCAACAGTAGCATGTGGTGGTGGTGGTGTGTGTCAACAGTAGCATGTGGTGGTGGTGTGGTGTGTCAACAGTAGCATGTGGTGGTGGTGGTGTGTCAACAGTAGCATGTGGTGGTGGTGGTGTGTGTCAACAGTAGCATGTGGTGGTGGTGTTGTGTCAACAGTAGCATGTGGTGGTGGTGTTGTGTCAACAGTAGCATGTGGTGGTGTGTGTCAACAGTAGCATGTGGTGGTGGTGGTGTGTGTCAACAGTAGCATGTGGTGGTGGTGTGTGTGTCAACAGTAGCATGTGGTGGTGGTGTTGTGTCAACAGTAGCATGTGGTGGTGGTGTGTGTCAACAGTAGCATGTGGTGGTGGTGTGTGTCAACAGTAGCATGTGGTGGTGGTGGTGTGTCAACAGTAGCATGTGGTGGTGTGTGTGTCAACAGTAGCATGTGGTGGTGGTGGTGTTGTGTCAACAGTAGCATGTGGTGGTGGTGTTGTGTCAACAGTAGCATGTGGTGGTGTGTTGTGTCAACAGTAGCATGTGGTGGTGGTGTGTGTGTCAACAGTAGCATGTGGTGGTGGTGGTGTGTGTCAACAGTAGCATGTGGTGGTGTTGTGTCAACAGTAGCATGTGGTGGTGTGGTGTTGTGTCAACAGTAGCATGTGGTGGTGGTGGTGTGTCAACAGTAGCATGTGGTGGTGGTGGTGTGTCAACAGTAGCATGTGGTGGTGGTGTGTGTGTCAACAGTAGCATGTGGTGGTGGTGTGGTGTGTCAACAGTAGCATGTGGTGGTGGTGGTGTGTCAACAGTAGCATGTGGTGGTGGTGTGTCAACAGTAGCATGTGTGGTGTTGTGTCAACAGTAGCATGTGGTGGTGGTGTGTGTCAACAGTAGCATGTGGTGGTGTTGTGTCAACAGTAGCATGTGGTGGTGTGGTGTTGTGTCAACAGTAGCATGTGGTGGTGGTGTTGTGTCAACAGTAGCATGTGGTGGTGGTGTTGTGTCAACAGTAGCATGTGGTGGTGGTGTGTGTCAACAGTAGCATGTGGTGGTGGTGGTGTGTCAACAGTAGCATGTGGTGGTGGTGGTGTGTCAACAGTAGCATGTGGTGGTGGTGTGTGTCAACAGTAGCATGTGGTGGTGGTGTTGTGTCAACAGTAGCATGTGGTGGTGGTGTGTTGTGTCAACAGTAGCATGTGGTGGTGGTGGTAGCATGTGGTGGTGTTGTGTCAACAGTAGCATGTGGTGGTGGTGTGTGTGTCAACAGTAGCATGTGGTGGTGGTGTGTCAAACAGTAGCATGTGGTGGTGGTGGTGTGTGTCAACAGTAGCATGTGGTGGTGGTGTGGTGTGTCAACAGTAGCATGTGGTGGTGTGTCAACAGTAGCATGTGGTGGTGGTGGTGTGTCAACAGTAGCATGTGGTGGTGGTGTGTGTCAACAGTAGCATGTGGTGGTGGTGTCAACAGTAGCATGTGGTGGTGTGTGTCAACAGTAGCATGTGGTGGTGGTGGTGTTGTGTCAACAGTAGCATGTGGTGGTGTGTAGCATGTGGTGTGTGTCAACAGTAGCATGTGGTGGTGGTGTTGTGTCAACAGTAGCATGTGGTGGTGGTGTTGTGTCAACAGTAGCATGTGGTGGTGGTGTGTCAACAGTAGCATGTGGTGGTGGTGTGTGTCAACAGTAGCATGTGGTGGTGTGGTGTCAACAGTAGCATGTGGTGGTGGTGGTGTGTGTCAACAGTAGCATGTGGTGGTGCATGTGTGTTGTGTCAACAGTAGCATGTGGTGGTGGTGGTGTGTCAACAGTAGCATGTGGTGGTGTGTGTCAACAGTAGCATGTGGTGGTGGTGGTGTGTGTCAACAGTAGCATGTGGTGGTGGTGGTGTTGTCAACAGTAGCATGTGGTGGTGGTGGTGTGTGTCAACAGTAGCATGTGGTGGTGGTGTGTGTCAACAGTAGCATGTGGTGGTGGTGGTGTGTCAACAGTAGCATGTGGTGGTGGTGTCAACAGTAGCATGTGGTGGTGTTGTGTCAACAGTAGCATGTGGTGGTGGTGGTGTCAACAGTAGCATGTGGTGGTGGTGGTGTTGTGTCAACAGTAGCATGTGGTGGTGGTGTGTGTCAACAGTAGCATGTGGTGGTGGTGGTGCATGTGGTGTCAACAGTAGCATGTGGTGGTGTGTTGTGTCAACAGTAGCATGTGGTGGCATGTGGTGGTGGGTGTGTCAACAGTAGCATGTGGTGGTGGTGTTGTGTCAACAGTAGCATGTGGTGGTGGTCAACAGTAGCATGTGGTGGTGTCAACAGTAGCATGTGGTGGTGGTGGTGTGTGTCAACAGTAGCATGTGGTGGTGGTGGTGTGTCAACAGTAGCATGTGGTGGTGGTGGTGTGTCAACAGTAGCATGTGGTGGTGGTGGTGTGTCAACAGTAGCATGTGGTGGTGGTGTTGTGTCAACAGTAGCATGTGGTGGTGGTGGTGTGTGTCAACAGTAGCATGTGGTGGTGGTGTTGTGTCAACAGTAGCATGTGGTGGTGGTGGTTGTGTCAACAGTAGCATGTGGTGGTGGTGTTGTGTCAACAGTAGCATGTGGTGGTGGTGTGTGTGTCAACAGTAGCATGTGGTGGTGGTGTTGTGTCAACAGTAGCATGTGGTGGTGGTGTTGTGTCAACAGTAGCATGTGGTGGTGGTGTTGTGTCAACAGTAGCATGTGGTGGTGGTGTTGTGTCAACAGTAGCATGTGGTGGTGGTGTGTGTCAACAGTAGCATGTGGTGGTGTGTTGTGTCAACAGTAGCATGTGGTGGTGGTGTTGTGTCAACAGTAGCATGTGGTGGTGGTGTTGTGTCAACAGTAGCATGTGGTGGTGGTGTGTAGCATGTGGTGGTGGTGTGTGTCAACAGTAGCATGTGGTGGTGGTGTCAACAGTAGCATGTGGTGGTGGTGTTGTGTCAACAGTAGCATGTGGTGGTGGTGGTGTGTCAACAGTAGCATGTGGTGGTGGTGGTGTGTGTCAACAGTAGCATGTGGTGGTGGTGTGTGTCAACAGTAGCATGTGGTGGTGGTGTGGTGTGTCAACAGTAGCATGTGGTGGTGGTGTGTGTCAACAGTAGCATGTGGTGGTGGTGTGTGTCAACAGTAGCATGTGGTGGTGGTGTGTGTCAACAGTAGCATGTGGTGGTGGTGGTGGTGTGTGTCAACAGTAGCATGTGGGTGGTGTTGTGTCAACAGTAGCATGTGGTGGTGGTGTTGTGTCAACAGTAGCATGTGGTGGTGGTGTTGTGTCAACAGTAGCATGTGGTGGTGGTGTTGTGTCAACAGTAGCATGTGGTGGTGGTGGTGTGTCAACAGTAGCATGTGGTGGTGGTGGTGTGTCAACAGTAGCATGTGGTGGTGGTGGTGTTGTGTCAACAGTAGCATGTGGTGGTGGTGTGTGTCAACAGTAGCATGTGGTGGTGTGTTGTGTCAACAGTAGCATGTGGTGGTGGTGGTGTGTCAACAGTAGCATGTGGTGGTGGTGTGGTGTGTCAACAGTAGCATGTGGTGGTGGTGTAGCATGTGGTGGTGTGGTGTCAACAGTAGCATGTGGTGGTGGTGTGTGTCAACAGTAGCATGTGGTGGTGGTGGTGTGTGTCAACAGTAGCATGTGGTGGTGGTGTGTCAACAGTAGCATGTGGTGGTGGTGTGTCAACAGTAGCATGTGGTGGTGGTGTGTGTCAACAGTAGCATGTGGTGGTGGTGTGTGTGTCAACAGTAGCATGTGGTGGTGGTGTGTGTCAACAGTAGCATGTGGTGGTGGTGTGTGTCAACAGTAGCATGTGGTGGTGGTGTGTGTGTCAACAGTAGCATGTGGTGGTGGTGGTGTGTCAACAGTAGCATGTGGTGGTGGTGGTGTGTCAACAGTAGCATGTGGTGGTGGTGGTGTGTGTCAACAGTAGCATGTGGTGGTGGTGGTGTGTCAACAGTAGCATGTGGTGGTGGTGGTGTGTCAACAGTAGCATGTGGTGGTGGTGGTGTGTGTCAACAGTAGCATGTGGTGGTGGTGCATGTGTGTCAACAGTAGCATGTGGTGGTGGTGGTGTGTGTCAACAGTAGCATGTGGTGGTGGTGTTGTGTCAACAGTAGCATGTGGTGGTGGTGTTGTGTCAACAGTAGCATGTGGTGGTGGTGTGTGTCAACAGTAGCATGTGGTGGTGGTGTGTTGTGTCAACAGTAGCATGTGGTGGTGGTGTTGTGTCAACAGTAGCATGTGGTGGTGGTGTTGTCAACAGTAGCATGTGGTGGTGGTGGTGTTGTGTCAACAGTAGCATGTGGTGGTGCATGTGGTGTGTCAACAGTAGCATGTGGTGGTGGTGTTGTGTCAACAGTAGCATGTGGTGGTGGTGTGGTGTGTCAACAGTAGCATGTGGTGGTGGTGTGTGTCAACAGTAGCATGTGGTGGTGGTGTGTCAACAGTAGCATGTGGTGGTGTGGTGTTGTGTCAACAGTAGCATGTGGTGGTGTGTTGTGTCAACAGTAGCATGTGGTGGTGGTGGTGTGTGTCAACAGTAGCATGTGGTGGTGTGTTGTGTCAACAGTAGCATGTGGTGGTGGTGGTGTCAACAGTAGCATGTGGTGGTGGTGGTGTGTGTCAACAGTAGCATGTGGTGGTGGTGTTGTGTCAACAGTAGCATGTGGTGGTGGTGGTGTGTGTGTCAACAGTAGCATGTGGTGGTGGTGGTGTGTCAACAGTAGCATGTGGTGGTGGTGTGTGTCAACAGTAGCATGTGGTGGTGGTGTGTGTCAACAGTAGCATGTGGTGGTGGTGGTGGTGTGTCAACAGTAGCATGTGGTGGTGGTGTTGTGTCAACAGTAGCATGTGGTGGTGGTGGTGTTGTGTCAACAGTAGCATGTGGTGGTGGTGTGTTGTGTCAACAGTAGCATGTGGTGGTGTGTTGTGTCAACAGTAGCATGTGGTGGTGGTGGTGTGTCAACAGTAGCATGTGGTGGTGGTGTTGTGTCAACAGTAGCATGTGGTGGTGGTGGTGTGTGTCAACAGTAGCATGTGGTGGTGGTGTGTGTCAACAGTAGCATGTGGTGGTGGTGGTGTGTGTCAACAGTAGCATGTGGTGGTGGTGTTGTGTCAACAGTAGCATGTGGTGGTGGTGTGTGTGTCAACAGTAGCATGTGGTGGTGGTGTGGTGTGTCAACAGTAGCATGTGGTGGTGGTGGTGTGTCAACAGTAGCATGTGGTGGTGGTGTTGTGTCAACAGTAGCATGTGGTGGTGGTGTTGTGTCAACAGTAGCATGTGGTGGTGGTGGTGTGTCAACAGTAGCATGTGGTGGTGGTGGTGTCAACAGTAGCATGTGGTGGTGGTGTTGTGTCAACAGTAGCATGTGGTGGTGGTGTGTGTGTCAACAGTAGCATGTGGTGGTGGTGTCAACAGTAGCATGTGGTGGTGGTGGTGTGTCAACAGTAGCATGTGGTGGTGGTGGTGTTGTGTCAACAGTAGCATGTGGTGGTGTAGTGGTGTGTGTCAACAGTAGCATGTGGTGGTGGTGGTGTGTCAACAGTAGCATGTGGTGGTGGTGGTGTGTCAACAGTAGCATGTGGTGGTGGTGTGTGTCAACAGTAGCATGTGGTGGTGGTGTTGTGTCAACAGTAGCATGTGGTGGTGGTGTGTGTGTCAACAGTAGCATGTGGTGGTGGTGTGTCAACAGTAGCATGTGGTGGTGGTGTGTGTCAACAGTAGCATGTGGTGGTGGTGGTGTTGTGTCAACAGTAGCATGTGGTGGTGGTGTTGTGTCAACAGTAGCATGTGGTGGTGGTGTTGTGTCAACAGTAGCATGTGGTGGTGGTGGTGTGTCAACAGTAGCATGTGGTGGTGTGTTGTGTCAACAGTAGCATGTGGTGGTGTTGTGTCAACAGTAGCATGTGGTGGTGGTGTTGTGTCAACAGTAGCATGTGGTGGTGGTGTGTGTCAACAGTAGCATGTGGTGGTGTGTGGTGTGTCAACAGTAGCATGTGGTGGTGGTGTTGTGTCAACAGTAGCATGTGGTGGTGGTGGTGGTGTGTCAACAGTAGCATGTGGTGGTGGTGTTGTGTCAACAGTAGCATGTGGTGGTGGTGTGTGTGTCAACAGTAGCATGTGGTGGTGGTGTTGTGTGTCAACAGTAGCATGTGGTGGTGGTGTTGTGTCAACAGTAGCATGTGGTGGTGGTGTTGTGTCAACAGTAGCATGTGGTGGTGGTGTTGTGTCAACAGTAGCATGTGGTGGTGGTGGTGTGTCAACAGTAGCATGTGGTGGTGGTGTTGTGTCAACAGTAGCATGTGGTGGTGGTGTGTGTCAACAGTAGCATGTGGTGGTGGTGTTGTGTCAACAGTAGCATGTGGTGGTGGTGGTGTGTCAACAGTAGCATGTGGTGGTGGTGTGTGTGTCAACAGTAGCATGTGGTGGTGGTGTTGTGTCAACAGTAGCATGTGGTGGTGTGGTGTTGTGTCAACAGTAGCATGTGGTGGTGGTGTTGTGTCAACAGTAGCATGTGGTGGTGGTGTTGTGTCAACAGTAGCATGTGGTGGTGGTGTCAACAGTAGCATGTGGTGGTGGTGTTGTGTCAACAGTAGCATGTGGTGGTGGTGGTGTGTCAACAGTAGCATGTGGTGGTGGTGTTGTGTCAACAGTAGCATGTGGTGGTGGTGGTGTTGTCAACAGTAGCATGTGGTGGTGGTGTTGTGTCAACAGTAGCATGTGGTGGTGGTGTTGTGTCAACAGTAGCATGTGGTGGTGGTGGTGTGTGTCAACAGTAGCATGTGGTGGTGGTGGTGTGTGTCAACAGTAGCATGTGGTGGTGGTGGTGTTGTGTCAACAGTAGCATGTGGTGGTGGTGGTGTGTCAACAGTAGCATGTGGTGGTGTGTGTCAACAGTAGCATGTGGTGGTGTGTCAACAGTAGCATGTGGTGGTGGTGTTGTGTCAACAGTAGCATGTGGTGGTGTTGTGTCAACAGTAGCATGTGGTGGTGTTGTGTCAACAGTAGCATGTGGTGGTGTTGTGTCAACAGTAGCATGTGGTGGTGTTGTGTCAACAGTAGCATGTGGTGGTGTTGTGTCAACAGTAGCATGTGGTGGTGTTGTGTCAACAGTAGCATGTGGTGGTGTTGTGTCAACAGTAGCATGTGGTGGTGGTGTGTCAACAGTAGCATGTGGTGGTGTTGTGTCAACAGTAGCATGTGGTGGTGGTGGTGTTGTGTCAACAGTAGCATGTGGTGGTGGTGGTGTCAACAGTAGCATGTGGTGGTGGTGTTGTGTCAACAGTAGCATGTGGTGGTGGTGTGTGTGTCAACAGTAGCATGTGGTGGTGGTGTGTGTGTGTCAACAGTAGCATGTGGTGGTGGTGGTGTGTCAACAGTAGCATGTGGTGGTGGTGTTGTGTCAACAGTAGCATGTGGTGGTGGTGTGTGTGTCAACAGTAGCATGTGGTGGTGGTGTTGTGTCAACAGTAGCATGTGGTGGTGGTGCGTCAACAGTAGCATGTGGTGGTGGTGGTGTTGTGTCAACAGTAGCATGTGTTGGTGGTGGTGTGTCAACAGTAGGATGTGGTGGTGGTGTTGTGTCAACAGTAGCATGTGTTGGTGGTGGTGTTGTGTCAACAGTAGCATGTGGTGGTGTTGTGTCAACAGTAGCATGTGGTGGTGTTGTGTCAACAGTAGCATGTGGTGGTGTTGTGTCAACAGTAGCATGTGGTGGTGTTGTGTCAACAGTAGCATGTGGTGGTGTTGTGTCAACAGTAGCATGTGGTGGTGTTGTGTCAACAGTAGCATGTGGTGGTGTTGTGTCAACAGTAGCATGTGGTGGTGGTGTGTTGTGTCAACAGTAGCATGTGGTGGTGGTGGTGTTGTGTCAACAGTAGCATGTGGTGGTGGTGTTGTGTCAACAGTAGCATGTGGTGGTGGTGTGTGTGTCAACAGTAGCATGTGGTGGTGGTGTGTGTCAACAGTAGCATGTGGTGGTGGTGTGTTGTGTCAACAGTAGCATGTGGTGGTGGTGTGTTGTGTCAACAGTAGCATGTGGTGGTGGTGTGTCAACAGTAGCATGTGGTGGTGGTGTTGTGTCAACAGTAGCATGTGGTGGTGGTGTGGTGTGTCAACAGTAGCATGTGGTGGTGGTGTTGTGTCAACAGTAGCATGTGGTGGTGGTGGTGTTGTGTCAACAGTAGCATGTGGTGGTGGTGTTGTGTCAACAGTAGCATGTGGTGGTGGTGGTGTGTGTCAACAGTAGCATGTGGTGGTGGTGTTGTGTCAACAGTAGCATGTGGTGGTGGTGGTGTTGTCAACAGTAGCATGTGGTGGTGGTGGTGTGTGTCAACAGTAGCATGTGGTGGTGGTGTTGTGTCAACAGTAGCATGTGGTGGTGGTGTTGTGTCAACAGTAGCATGTGGTGGTGGTGTGTGTGTCAACAGTAGCATGTGGTGGTGGTGTGTGTCAACAGTAGCATGTGGTGGTGGTGTTGTGTCAACAGTAGCATGTGGTGGTGGTGTCAACAGTAGCATGTGGTGGTGGTGGTGTCAACAGTAGCATGTGGTGGTGGTGTGTCAACAGTAGCATGTGGTGGTGGTGGTGTGTCAACAGTAGCATGTGGTGGTGTAGTGGTGGTGTGTCAACAGTAGCATGTGGTGGTGGTGGTGTGTCAACAGTAGCATGTGGTGGTGGTGTTGTGTCAACAGTAGCATGTGGTGTGTGTCAACAGTAGCATGTGGGTGTGTCAACAGTAGCATGTGGTGGTGGTGTGTGTGTCAACAGTAGCATGTGGTGGTGGTGGTGTTGTGTCAACAGTAGCATGTGGTGGTGGTGGTGTGTCAACAGTAGCATGTGGTGGTGGTGTCAACAGTAGCATGTGGTGGTGGTGGTGTGTCAACAGTAGCATGTGGTGGTGGTGGTGTGTCAACAGTAGCATGTGGTGGTGGTGTTGTGTCAACAGTAGCATGTGGTGGTGGTGGTCAACAGTAGCATGTGGTGGTGGTGTGTCAACAGTAGCATGTGGTGGTGGTGTGTGTGTCAACAGTAGCATGTGGTGGTGGTGTTGTGTCAACAGTAGCATGTGGTGGTGGTGTGTGTGTCAACAGTAGCATGTGGTGGTGGTGTGTGTGTCAACAGTAGCATGTGGTGGTGGTGTGTGTCAACAGTAGCATGTGGTGGTGTGTGTCAACAGTAGCATGTGGTGGTGTGGTGTGTCAGTAGCATGTGGTGGTGGTGGTGTTGTGTCAGTAGTAGCATGTGGTGGTGGTGGTGCATGTGTGGTGGTGGTGTTGTGTCAACAGTAGCATGTGGTGGTGGTGTAGCATGTTGTGGTGTTGTGTCAACAGTAGCATGTGGTGGTGTGTGTGTGTCAACAGTAGCATGTGGTGGTGGTGTTGTGTCAACAGTAGCATGTGGTGGTGGTGTTGTGTGTCAACAGTAGCATGTGGTGGTGGTGTTGTGTGTCAACAGTAGCATGTGGTGGTGGTGGTGTGTGTCAACAGTAGCATGTGGTGGTGGTGTTGTGTCAACAGTAGCATGTGGTGGTGGTGTGTGTGTCAACAGTAGCATGTGGTGGTGGTGGTGTTGTGTCAACAGTAGCATGTGGTGGTGGTGTGTTGTGTCAACAGTAGCATGTGGTGGTGGTGTGTGTGTCAACAGTAGCATGTGGTGGTGGTGGTGTGTCAACAGTAGCATGTGGTGGTGGTGGTGTGTGTGTCAACAGTAGCATGTGGTGGTGGTGGTGGTGTGTCAACAGTAGCATGTGGTGGTGGTGGTGTGTGTCAACAGTAGCATGTGGTGGTGGTGGTGTGTGTCAACAGTAGCATGTGGTGGTGGTGGTGTGTGTCAACAGTAGCATGTGGTGGTGGTGTGTGTCAACAGTAGCATGTGGTGGTGGTGGTGTGTCAACAGTAGCATGTGGTGGTGGTGTTGTGTCAACAGTAGCATGTGGTGGTGGTGTGGTGTGTCAACAGTAGCATGTGGTGGTGTGGTGTGTGTCAACAGTAGCATGTGGTGGTGGTGGTGTTGTGTCAACAGTAGCATGTGGTGGTGGTGTGTGTGTCAACAGTAGCATGTGGTGGTGGTGGTGTGTGTCAACAGTAGCATGTGGTGGTGGTGGTGTGTCAACAGTAGCATGTGGTGGTGGTGTTGTGTCAACAGTAGCATGTGGTGGTGGTGTGTGTCAACAGTAGCATGTGGTGGTGGTGGTGTTGTGTCAACAGTAGCATGTGGTGGTGGTGTGTGTGTCAACAGTAGCATGTGGTGGTGGTGGTGTGTGTCAACAGTAGCATGTGGTGGTGGTGTTGTGTCAACAGTAGCATGTGGTGGTGGTGTTGTGTCAACAGTAGCATGTGGTGGTGGTGTGGTGTGTCAACAGTAGCATGTGGTGGTGGTGTGTGTCAACAGTAGCATGTGGTGGTGGTGTGTCAACAGTAGCATGTGGTGGTGGTGTCAACAGTAGCATGTGGTGGTGGTGTGTGTCAACAGTAGCATGTGGTGGTGGTGTGTCAACAGTAGCATGTGGTGGTGGTGTTGTGTCAACAGTAGCATGTGGTGGTGGTGTGTGTCAACAGTAGCATGTGGTGGTGGTGGTGTTGTGTCAACAGTAGCATGTGGTGGTGGTGGTGTGTCAACAGTAGCATGTGGTGGTGTGTGTGTGTCAACAGTAGCATGTGGTGGTGGTGTTGTGTCAACAGTAGCATGTGGTGGTGGTGTTGTGTCAACAGTAGCATGTGGTGGTGTGGTGTTGTGTCAACAGTAGCATGTGGTGGTGGTGGTGTGTCAACAGTAGCATGTGGTGGTGGTGGTGTCAACAGTAGCATGTGGTGGTGTGTGTGTCAACAGTAGCATGTGGTGGTGGTGGTGTGTCAACAGTAGCATGTGGTGGTGCATGTGGTGTGTCAACAGTAGCATGTGGTGGTGGTGTGTGTCAACAGTAGCATGTGGTGGTGGTGGTGTGTCAACAGTAGCATGTGGTGGTGGTGTGGTGTCAACAGTAGCATGTGGTGGTGGTGGTGTGTGTCAACAGTAGCATGTGGTGGTGGTGGTGTTGTGTCAACAGTAGCATGTGGTGGTGGTGTGTGTCAACAGTAGCATGTGGTGGTGGTGTTGTGTCAACAGTAGCATGTGGTGGTGGTGTGTGTCAACAGTAGCATGTGGTGGTGGTGTGTGTCAACAGTAGCATGTGGTGGTGGTGGTGTGTCAACAGTAGCATGTGGTGGTGGTGGTGTGTCAACAGTAGCATGTGGTGGTGGTGTGTGGTGTCAACAGTAGCATGTGGTGGTGGTGTGTGTCAACAGTAGCATGTGGTGGTGGTGGTGCATGTGGTGGTGTGTCAACAGTAGCATGTGGTGGTGGTGGTTGTGTCAACAGTAGCATGTGGTGGTGGTGGTGTTGTGTCAACAGTAGCATGTGGTGGTGGTGTTGTGTCAACAGTAGCATGTGGTGGTGGTGGTGTGTGTCAACAGTAGCATGTGGTGGTGGTGTGTGTCAACAGTAGCATGTGGTGGTGGTGTTGTGTCAACAGTAGCATGTGGTGGTGGTGTTGTGTCAACAGTAGCATGTGGTGGTGGTGGTGTGTCAACAGTAGCATGTGGTGGTGGTGTGTGTCAACAGTAGCATGTGGTGGTGGTGTTGTGTCAACAGTAGCATGTGGTGGTGTGTTGTGTCAACAGTAGCATGTGGTGGTGGTGTGTCAACAGTAGCATGTGGTGGTGGTGTTGTGTCAACAGTAGCATGTGGTGGTGGTGGTGTTGTGTCAACAGTAGCATGTGGTGGTGGTGTTGTGTCAACAGTAGCATGTGGTGGCATGTGGTGGTGTGTCAACAGTAGCATGTGGTGGTGGTGTGTCAACAGTAGCATGTGGTGGTGGTGGTGTGTCAACAGTAGCATGTGGTGGTGGTGTGTGTCAACAGTAGCATGTGGTGGTGGTGTGTGTCAACAGTAGCATGTGGTGGTGGTGTTGTGTCAACAGTAGCATGTGGTGGTGGTGGTGTGTGTCAACAGTAGCATGTGGTGGTGGTGGTGTTGTGTCAACAGTAGCATGTGGTGGTGGTGTTGTGTCAACAGTAGCATGTGGTGGTGGTGTTGTGTCAACAGTAGCATGTGGTGGTGGTGTTGTGTCAACAGTAGCATGTGGTGGTGGTGTTGTGTCAACAGTAGCATGTGGTGGTGGTGGTGTGTCAACAGTAGCATGTAGTGTGGTGGTGTAGCATGTGTGGTGGTGTGTCAACAGTAGCATGTGGTGGTGGTGTGTGTCAACAGTAGCATGTGGTGGTGGTGTGTCAACAGTAGCATGTGGTGGTGTGTGTGTCAACAGTAGCATGTGGTGGTGGTGTGTCAACAGTAGCATGTGGTGGTGGTGGTGTGTGTCAACAGTAGCATGTGGTGGTGGTGGTGTTTGTGTCAACAGTAGCATGTGGTGGTGGTGTGGTGTGTCAGTAGCAGTAGCATGTGGTGGTGGTGTTGTGTCAACAGTAGCATGTGGTGGTGGTGCATGTGTGTCAACAGTAGCATGTGGTGGTGGTGTTGTGTCAACAGTAGCATGTGGTGGTGGTGTGGTGGTGTCAACAGTAGCATGTGGTGGTGTGTCAACAGTAGCATGTGGTGGTGGTGTGTCAACAGTAGCATGTGGTGGTGGTGGTTTGTGTCAACAGTAGCATGTGGTGGTGGTGTGTGTGTCAACAGTAGCATGTGGTGGTGGTGTGTGTGTCAACAGTAGCATGTGGTGGTGGTGTTGTGTCAACAGTAGCATGTGGTGGTGGTGTGGTGTGTCAACAGTAGCATGTGGTGGTGGTGGTGTGTGTCAACAGTAGCATGTGGTGGTGGTGTGTGTCAACAGTAGCATGTGGTGGTGGTGTGTGTCAACAGTAGCATGTGGTGGTGGTGGTGTGTCAACAGTAGCATGTGGTGGTGGTGTGTTGTGTCAACAGTAGCATGTGGTGGTGGTGGTGTGTCAACAGTAGCATGTGGTGGTGGTGTTGTGTCAACAGTAGCATGTGGTGGTGGTGTTGTGTCAACAGTAGCATGTGGTGGTGGTGTTGTGTGTCAACAGTAGCATGTGGTGGTGGTGTTGTGTCAACAGTAGCATATGGTGGTGGTGTTGTGTCAACAGTAGCATGTGGTGGTGGTGGTGGTGTGTCAACAGTAGCATGTGGTGGTGGTAGTGGTGTGTCAACAGTAGCATGTGGTGGTGGTGGTGTTGTGTCAACAGTAGCATGTGGTGGTGGTGGTGGTGTGTCAACAGTAGCATGTGGTGGTGGTGTGGTGTGTGTGTCAACAGTAGCATGTGGTGGTGGTGTGTCAACAGTAGCATGTGGTGGTGGTGTTGTGTCAACAGTAGCATGTGGTGGTGGTGGTGTTGTGTCAACAGTAGCATGTGGTGGTGGTGTTGTGTCAACAGTAGCATGTGGTGGTGGTGTTGTTGTGTCAACAGTAGCATGTGGTGGTGTGTTGTGTCAACAGTAGCATGTGGTGGTGGTGTGTGTCAACAGTAGCATGTGGTGGTGGTGGTGTGTCAACAGTAGCATGTGGTGGTGGTGGTGTTGTGTCAACAGTAGCATGTGGTGGTGGTGTTGTGTCAACAGTAGCATGTGGTGGTGTGTTGTGTCAACAGTAGCATGTGGTGGTGTGTTGTGTCAACAGTAGCATGTGGTGGTGGTGTTGTGTCAACAGTAGCATGTGGTGGTGGTGTGTGTCAACAGTAGCATGTGGTGGTGGTGTTGTGTCAACAGTAGCATGTGGTGGTGTGTTGTGTCAACAGTAGCATGTGGTGGTGTGTTGTGTCAACAGTAGCATGTGGTGGTGGTGTTGTGTCAACAGTAGCATGTGGTGGTGTGTGGTGTGTCAACAGTAGCATGTGGTGGTGGTGGTGTGTCAACAGTAGCATGTGGTGGTGGTGGTGTTGTCAACAGTAGCATGTGGTGGTGGTGTGTGTCAACAGTAGCATGTGGTGGTGGTGTGTGTGTCAACAGTAGCATGTGGTGGTGGTGTGTGTCAACAGTAGCATGTGGTGGTGGTGTTGTGTCAACAGTAGCATGTGGTGGTGGTGTGTCAACAGTAGCATGTGGTGGTGGTGGTGTGTCAACAGTAGCATGTGGTGGTGGTGTGGTGTGTCAACAGTAGCATGTGGTGGTGGTGTTGTGTCAACAGTAGCATGTGGTGGTGGTGTGTGTCAACAGTAGCATGTGGTGGTGGTGTTGTGTCAACAGTAGCATGTGGTGGTGGTGTCAACAGTAGCATGTGGTGGTGGTGTCAACAGTAGCATGTGGTGGTGGTGTTGTGTCAACAGTAGCATGTGGTGGTGGTGTTGTGTCAACAGTAGCATGTGGTGGTGTGTAGCATGTGGTGGTGTGGTGTCAACAGTAGCATGTGGTGGTGGTGTCAACAGTAGCATGTGGTGGTGGTGGTGTGTGTCAACAGTAGCATGTGGTGGTGGTGTCAACAGTAGCATGTGGTGGTGGTGGTGTCAACAGTAGCATGTGGTGGTGGTGTTGTGGTGGTGTCAACAGTAGCATGTGGTGGTGGTGTTGTCAACAGTAGCATGTGGTGGTGGTGTTGTGTCAACAGTAGCATGTGGTGGTGGTGTGTCAACAGTAGCATGTGGTGGTGGTGGTGTGTCAACAGTAGCATGTGGTGGTGGTGTTGTGTCAACAGTAGCATGTGGTGGTGGTGTTCAACAGTAGCATGTGTCAACAGTAGCATGTGGTGGTGGTGTTGTGTGTCAACAGTAGCATGTGGTGGTGGTGTTGTGTCAACAGTAGCATGTGGTGGTGGTGGTGTGTCAACAGTAGCATGTGGTGGTGGTGTGTCAACAGTAGCATGTGGTGGTGTGTGTCAACAGTAGCATGTGGTGGTGGTGTTGTGTCAACAGTAGCATGTGGTGGTGGTGTTGTGTCAACAGTAGCATGTGGTGGTGGTGTTGTGTCAACAGTAGCATGTGGTGGTGTTGTTGTGGTGGTGGTCAACAGTAGCATGTGGTGGTGGTGGTGTTGTTGTGTCAACAGTAGCATGTGGTGGTGGTGTGTTGTGTCAACAGTAGCATGTGGTGGTGGTGTTGTGTCAACAGTAGCATGTGGTGGTGGTGTTGTTGTGTCAACAGTAGCATGTGGTGGTGGTGGTGTGTCAACAGTAGCATGTGGTGGTGGTGTTGTGTCAACAGTAGCATGTGGTGGTGGTGGTGGTGTGTCAACAGTAGCATGTGGTGGTAGTGGTGGTGTGTCAACAGTAGCGTGGTGGTTTATACTCAAACTAAGGAAGGCTGTTGAGTTGAGGGGTAGACTACACAACATAATCATAACATACCCTGATCTGAGGGTGGTGATGATGGGTAGGTATGGATACTTTAGGGTAGGTATGGATACTTTAGGGTGGGTGTGGTTACTTTAGGGTGGGTGTGGTTACTTTAGGGTGGGTGTGGTTACTTTAGGGTGGGTGTGGTTACTTTAGGGTGGGTGAGGTTACTTTAGGGTAGGTGAGGTTACTTTAGGGTAGGTTACTTTAGGGTATTTTAGGGTAGGGGTACATACCCTGATCGGAGGGTGGTGATGATGGGTAGGTGTGGTTACTTTAGGGTAGGTGAGGGTAGGGGTACATACCCTGATCGGAGGGCGGTGATGATGCAGTCGGCACAGAAGCGGTGCAGACATTCCTTGGTTGTCATGGTGTTCTTCAGCATGTCCAGACAGATGGGACACATCAGCTCACTGTGGAGACTCCTGGGAGACACGGCTATCTCCAGCCCATCTGTGATGGCCTCCTACAAGGGACAAACAGACCACAACAGACGGGACACATCAGCTCACTGTGGAGGATCCTGGGAGACACGGCTATCTCCAGCCCATCTGTGATGGCCTCCTACAAGGGACAAACAGACCACAACAGACGGGACACATCAGCTCACTGTGGAGGATCCTGGGAGACACGGCTATCTCCAGCCCATCTGTGATGGCCTCCTACAGGAGACAAACAGACCACGACCCTGCTACAGGGAACAAACAGACCACGACCCTGCTACAGGGAACAAACAGACCACGACCCTGGGAACAAACAGACCACGACCCTCCTACAGGGAACAAAGAGACCATGACCCTCCTACAGGGAACAAAGAGACCATGCTACCAAACAGACCACGACCCTGCTACAGGGAACAAACAGACCACGACCCTCCTACAGGGAACAAAGAGACCATGACCCTCCTACAGGGAACAAAGAGACCACGACCCTGCTACAGGGAACAAACAGACCACGACCCTGCTACAGGGAACAAACAGACCACAACCCTGCTACAGGGGACAAACAGACCATGACCCTCCTACAGGGAACAAAGAGACCACGACCCTGCTACAGGGAACAAACAGGCTGATTAGACCGTATTACCTCCCTACCGCTGATCAGACCGTATTACCGCCCCAGCCCTACCGCTGATTAGACCGTATTACCGCCCCAGCCCTACCACTGATTAGACCGTATTACCGCCCCAGCCCTACCTCAGGAAGTATCCAGACCCATTGACTTGTTCCACATTTTGTTAGACACATTTAGTTAGAGTAACAGCCTTATTCTAAAATTGATTAAATTGTACCCCCCCTGCATCACTCTATACACAATAACCCATAATGACAAAGAAAAAACAGGTTCTTAGATTTTTTTTTTGCAAACGTATTAAAGATTTAAAAACTGGAATAACATTTACATAATTATTCAGACCCTTTACTGAGTACTTTGTTGAAGCATCTTTGGCAGTGATTACAGTCTCGGTCTTCTTGGGTATGACGCTACAACGCTTGGTACACCTGTATTCGGGGAGTTTCTCCCACTCTTCTCTGCAGATCCACTCAAGCTCTATCAGGTTGGATGGGGAGCGTCGCTATTTTCAGGTCTCTCCAGAGATGTTCGATCGGGTTCAGGTCTGGGCCCTGACTGGGCCACTCAAAATCATTCAGAAACTAGTCCTGAAGCCACTCCTGCGTTGTCTTGGCTGTGTGCTTAGGGTCGTTGACCTGTTAGAAGGTGAACCTTTGCCCCAGTCTGAGGTCCTGAGCGTTTTGGAGCAGGTTTTCATCAAGGATCTCTGTACTTTGCTCCATTCATCTTTCCCTTGATCCTGACTAGTCTCCCAGTCCCTGCCTCTGAAAAACACACCCACAACATGATGCTGCCACCACCATGCTTCACCGGAGGGACTGTGCCAGGTTTAATACAGACAGCGTGACATTCAGGACAAAGAGTTCAATCTTGGTTTCATCAGACCAGGGAATCTTGTATCTCATGGTCTGAGAGTCCTTTAGGTGCTTTCTGGCAAACTCCAAGTGGACTGTCATGTGCCTTTTACTGAGGAGTGGCTTCCGTCTGGCCGCTTTACCATAAATGCCTGATTGGTGGAGTGCTACAGAGATAGTTGTCCTTGTGGAAGATTCTTCCATCTCCACAGAGGAACTCTTGGTCACCTCTGGTTCTTGGTCACCTCCCTGACAACGGCCCTTCTATTGCTCTGTTTGGCCGGGTAGACAGCTATAGGAAGAGTCTTGGTGGCTCCAAACTTCTTCCATTTAAGAATGATGGAGGCCATTGTGTTCTTGGGGACCTTCAATGCTGCAGACATTTTTTTGGTAACCTTCCCCAGACACAATCCTGTCTCGGAGCACTATGGACAATTCCTTCAACCTCATGGCTTGGTTTTTGCTCTGACATGCACTGTCAACTGTGGGACCTTATGTGTGCCTTTTCCAAATCATGCCCAATCAATTGAACTTACCACAGGTGGACTCCCAAGTTGTAGAAACATCAAGGATGATCAATGGAAACAGGATGCATCTGAGCTCAATTTCGAGTCTCAAAGTAAAGGGTTTGAATACTTATGTAAATATAGTATCTCTTTTTTATTTTGAATACTTAGCAAAAATGTCTAAAAACCAGTTTTTGCTTTGTCATTATGAGGTATTTTGTGTAGATTGATGAGGGACGTAAAAAAAAATATATATATATATATATATATATATATATATAATAGGGCTGTAACATAACTAAATGCGGAAAAAGTCAAGGGGTCTGAATACTTTCCGAATGCACTATATGAACCCTGATCTGTGACAAACTCTCAAATCTACATTATGAACTTTAAACTAAAGTTCATAACTACCTGTGGAATCCTCTGTAGCTCATACAGACTGAGGTGTTACATTAAATGTGGTCCCTACCTGTGGAGTCCTCTGTAACTCATACAGACTGAGTTCCCAGGTCTTACTGAGGGGTTGCACCCCGTTCGTCTGCACTGTCTGCGTCATAGTCCCAAACTGGAATAAAAAAAACATCATAATTAAAATGGATCAAAAACACATCCGTCTCTCTCTCCCCGTCCCCCTTACAGACTTACTTTTGGTCAGCACCATTTAACAAAATGTTTTGATTTCATGTGCAGAAAAGAGAAACAGAGAAGCCAGATAAGATAGGTAAATTAGATCATCCGGGGACTGGAAAACGAAAATAACTTAAACATTGCAGTGATGTCAAATCACTGTTTCGTTGCAGATGCAAAGTTTGGTAACAGAATGATGGAACCAACAGCACAAACTGTCATTATTTATGTTACCAAACATTGGATCTGCACTGTTCTTCAAATTTGAAATGTGTTTTTGTTAAATTTTCTGTGGAAATTGATAAAAAGAGGTCAATGTACATTGAGTTGTGCTTAGGCTTTGGCTTAAAGTTGGCTTAAATTTGCCATCATTGGTTTGAGTTTGACTTTTAAAGAGAAAAATCTGAGTCTCAGCATCACTCTGTTACCATGGAATTTCCCTTCGACAGCATCTGGTTTGACAGTTAGCTAGGATTCATATCTATATATATATATTTATTTTTTTGCCTCCAAAAGCACATTAAATTAGCTAGCAACCCGGAGTACAATCATACCAATTAATACTTTAATCTATTTTGGGAGGCAACGGTCTTAAAAATGAATGTATTTTATATATCCAGTTGTATGTCCCAGACAGTGGAACAATACATTATTAGCTTGCTAGCAGAGCTAGCACAGCATTAGCAGAGCTAGCAGGGCATTAGCAGAGCTAGCAGGGCATTAGCAGAGCTAGCAGGGCATTAGCAGAGCTAGCAGGGCATTAGCACAGCTAGCAGGGCATTAGCACAGCTAGCACAGCATTAGCAGAGCTAGCAGGGCATTAGCAGAGCATTTGTCTTTGTGTTGAATTATAGCTGCTAACGTTACAGATGTGCGCATACAGAATCGCCTGGATAAAAAGCTACTAAATAGCCCTGAACTTTTGATTTTTGTTTTACTTCTAATCATATCTTTGCATAATGCCTATGCGCAACAAGATATGTTGTTTTATGTATATTATTCTGCACTATCACTAGAAACCCCCCCAACAGAAAGACAGGTTATCCGGCTAACTAAAGGTTAGCTACAGTAGCTACAACGGAGCCTCACCACCAATCAACGATGCACTAATATACGATCTATTCTTCAGATGTACCATTAGCTAATTCACCCGTTTTATCGTTACTGTAGTCGTCTAGCTATGAAGCTGAAAAAAAAACAATCAAATATCACCGAAACGTGTTTTGTTTATGTACTTACATGCTGTGTTGTGGATACAGACTATGCAGCCAGCGCGTTCCCGTTCTGGCGATTTCAATATGGCGGATGTTTTTGCCGTCGCAGTGGATTTCGGGAAATGTAGGCAAACTGGCCAACAAAAAAATAATCATTAAATTTGCCCCTCTAATTCTTGTTCCGCGAAACGAGAGGGATAGCTGGCCTACAAAATCTGTCTTCTCCAGCAGGCGACGTTTTTTTTCTTCTTTCCGCTCATCAAGCGATTCGTTTTTGTATCAATTGTGTCAATGAGAGAGCACCGAGTTTTATTGACAAAATAATGTAAGGGCTTATTTGATCAAATATACGTTTCGTTATGCTTAGGTTGTTACAAGTGTACCGATATAAGTAGGACACGTGATATCCTGGCAACTTTGAGAACAAATACTTTATATCGGAGTTTTGCCTGTTGTTCACAGCATTTCCGGTTTATCCTTTGCTGGAATTGTCCCAGTTGAAGCTCCAGATTGCCTTCTATTTTTGAATATATTTATTTTCATTATCTAGGTTTCCAAATAATTTGCAACAGATATTCATACGGATATTCAAACATCTGCATAACACAATTATGCACATTTTTTCAATAGAGATGTTTCGATCAAACTGACTTTTTGTGATAAAAGGTGGTGCGTGATGATGTAGTGCACATAAATATACATTTTAAATTCCCATGTATCAAATTAAAAATTCAAATTAAATGTATTGCCATGTCATTGTTAACTCTACTGACGGTTTGGTAACAAAAACGGCACTCTAGCCAACAGCTCTGATACAGTGCGGAGAGGCTACCTATATGATGAGGTTATTATGGATAAGAGCGATGTTATTTGTATTTGTCAAAAGGCAGCCAAGTATCGATCATCAAGACAACTTCTGCACTACTCTAACCCTGGAAACCTCAACTTGCCTCTCTCGCACGGGACATTTCTGATCCCCAGCCCCATGGGCACCGCTACAATTAACACATACCACTACTTTCTCCAATGCTACACATTCCTTTGTCTCATGCCCTTCTGTACACTTCACACATCTAGGAACCTCTCTCCTACACACTGCTGCTACATGCCCATAAGCTTGACACCTGTAACAACGTAAATGTATTCAGCACAAAAGCTCGTACAGGATAACTTGTATAGCCTAACAAAGTGATGTTAGGCTATACAAGTTATCCTGTACGAGCTTTTGACTCAACATCTAAACTCAAAAGAACAGACAAGTCCACTGTTTCACCACTCGCGCCACCCTGTCTGCGTTGCACCAAACAACAAGCATCACAAACACCGGGAATCTTCCCCTTTAGTTGGCTAACTTTCATATGTACCTCTACCCCAATTATCAAAATTCACATCTCTTGCCCCAATTCATTTAACGTGGAGTGCCTGCTCCCTCTGACCAGCAGAAACACAAACTATTATCACAAGACCTCTTCTGGTTACCTTCACTGATTCCACAGCCCCCAACTGTTTTCGCCCACCCTGAATCAGCCAAAAGGCAAAGGTCCACTTTTCCCCAAAACTTCACTCCTACTGTGTCACAGACTCATCTTTATCCTGACCCTAGCTGCAAGCCTCGGCTCTGATAACTTTACCGCACGTACCACCTCTGATACTTCACCCTCCTACCATTCTTCTTTAACAAACGTCTCCCTTTCTTCTGCCATTTTAACAGACTCAAGATCACCCTCTTCCCCTCTCTCTCTAAGACCTCCACTGCCTCTCTCTCTCTCTAAGACCTCCTCTGCCTCTCTCTCTAAGACCTCCTCTGCCTCTCTCTCTCTCTCTAAGACCTCCTCTGCCTCTCTCTCTCTCTAAGACCTCCTCTGCCTCTCTCTCTCTCTAAGACCTCCTCTGCCTCTCTCTCTAAGACCTCCTCTGCCTCTCTCTCTAAGACCTCCTCTGCCTCTCTCTCTCTCTAAGACCTCCTCTGCCTCTCTCTAAGACCTCCTCTGCCTCTCTCTAAGACCTCCTCTGCCTCTCTCTAAGACCTCCTCTGCCTCTCTCTAAGACCTCCTCTGCCTCTCTCTAAGACCTCCTCTGCCTCTCTCTAAGACCTCCTCTGCCTCTCTCTAAGACCTCCTCTGCCTCTCTCTAAGACCTCCTCTGCCTCTCTCTAAGACCTCCTCTGCCTCTCTAAGACCTCCTCTGCCTCTCTAAGACCTCCTCTGCCTCTCTAAGACCTCCTCTGCCTCTCTAAGACCTCCTCTGCCTCTCTCTAAGACCTCCTCTGCCTCTCAGACCTCCTCTGCCTCTCTCTCTCTCAGACCTCCTCTGCCTCTCTCTCTCTCTCAGACCTCCTCTGCCTCTCTCTCTCAGACCTCCTCTGCCTCTCTCTCTCTCTCAGACCTCCTCTGCCTCTCTCTCTCTCTGACCTCCTCTGCCTCTCTCTCTCTCTCTCTCTGACCTCCTCTGCCTCTCTCTCTCTCTCTCTCTCTCTGACCTCTGCCTCTCTCTCTCTCTCTCTCTCTCTCTCTCTGACCTCCTCTGCCTCTCTCTCTCTCTCTCTCTCTGACCTCCTCTGCCTCTCTCTCTCTCTCTCAGACCTCCTCTGCCTCTCTCTCTCAGACCTCCTCTGCCTCTCTCTCAGACCTCCTCTGCCTCTCTCTCTCTCTCTCTCTGACCTCCTCTGCCTCTCTCTCAGCCCTCCTCTGCCTCTCTCTCTGACCTCCTCTGCCTCTCTCTCTGACCTCCTCTGCCTCTCTCTCTCTCTCTCTCTCTCTCTCAGACCTCCTCTGCCTCTCTCTCTCTCTCTCAGACCTCCTCTGCCTCTCTCTCTCTCTCTCTCTCTCTCAGACCTCCTCTCTCTCTCTCTCTCTCTCTCTCTCAGACCTCCTCTGCCTCTCTCTCTCTCTCTCTCTCTCAGACCTCCTCTCTCTCTCTCTCTCTCTCTCTCTCAGACCTCCTCTGCCTCTCTCTCTCTCTCTCTCTCAGACCTCCTCTGCCTCTCTCTCAGACCTCCTCTGCCTCTCTCTCTCTCTCTCTCTCTGACCTCCTCTGCCTCTCTCTCTCTCTCTCTCTCAGACCTCCTCTGCCTCTCTCTCTCTCTCTCTCAGACCTCCTCTGCCTCTCTCTCTCTCTCTCTCTCAGACCTCCTCTGCCTCTCTCTCAGACCTCCTCTGCCTCTCTCTCTCTCTCTCTCTCTGACCTCCTCTGCCTCTCTCTCTCTCTCTCTCTCTCTCTCTGACCTCCTCTGCCTCTCTCTCTCTCTCTCTCTCTCTCTGACCTCCTCTGCCTCTCTCTCTCTCTCTCTCTCTCTCTGACCTCCTCTGCCTCTCTCTCTCTCTCTCTCTCTCTCTGACCTCCTCTGCCTCTCTCTCTCTCTCTCTGACCTCCTCTGCCTCTCTCTCTCTCTCTCTCTCTCTCTCTCTGACCTCCTCTGCCTCTCTCTCTCTCTCTCTCTCTCTGACCTCCTCTGCCTCTCTCTCTTTCTCTCTCTCTCTCAGACCTCCTCTGCCTCTCTTTTTCCCTCCATTCCTTTTCCCTCCATTCCTCCATTCCTCCCTCCAGATCCTCTTTTTCCCTCCATTCAACAATTTCAAAGATTTTACACAGTTACATACAGTTCATAAAAGGGAATCAACTGAAATGAATTCATTAGAGGCCCCTTATGGACTTCACATGACTGGGCAGGGGTGTAGCCATGGGAGGATCTGGGAGGGCAGGGGTGCAGCCATGGGAGGGTCTGGGGTGCAGCCATGGGAGGGTCTGGGGTGTAGCCATGGGAGGGTCTGGGGTGTAGCCATGGGAGGGTCTGGGAGGGCAGGGGTGTAGCCATGGGAGGGTCTGGGAGGGCAGGGGTGTAGCCATGGGAGGGTCAGGGGTGTAGCCATGGGAGGGCAGGGGTGTAGCCATGGGAGGGTCTGGGAGGGTTTGGGGTGTAGCCATGGGAGGGTCTGGGGTGTAGCCATGGGAGGGTCTGGGGTGTAGCCATGGGAGGGTCTGGGGTGTAGCCATGGGAGGGTCTGGGGTGTAGCCATGAGAGGGTCTGGGAGGGCAGGGGTGTAGCCATGGGAGGGTCTGGGAGGGCAGGGGTGTAGCCATGGGAGGGTCAGGGGTGTAGCCATGGGAGGGCAGGGGTGTAGCCATGGGAGGGTCTGGGAGGGTTTGGGGTGTAGCCATGGGAGGGTCAGGGGTGTAGCCATGAGAGGGCAGGGGTGTAGCCATGGGAGGGTCAGGGGTGTAGCCATGGGAGGGCAGGGGTGTAGCCATGGGAGGGTCTGGGAGGGTTTGGGGTGGTAGCCATGGGAGGGTCAGGGGTGTAGCCATGGGAGGGTCAGGGGTGTAGCCATGGGAGGGGTCTGGGGTGTAGCCATGGGAGGGGTCTGGGGTGTAGCCATGGGAGGGGTCTGGGGTGTAGCCATGGGAGGGGTCTGGGGTGTAGCCATGGGAGGGGTCTGGGGTGTAGCCATGGGAGGGGTCTGGGGTGTAGCCATGGGAGGGGTCTGGGGTGTAGCCATGGGAGGGGTCTGGGGTGTAGCCATGGGAGGGTCTGGGGTGTAGCCATGGGAGGGTCTGGGGTGTAGCCATGGGAGGGTCTGGGGTGTAGCCATGGGAGGGTCTGGGAGGGCAGGGGTGTAGCCATGGGAGGGTCAGGGGTGTAGCCATGGGAGGGCAGGGGTGTAGCCATGGGAGGGTCAGGGGTGTAGCCATGGGAGGGTCAGGGGTGTAGCCATGGGAGGGCAGGGGTGTAGCCATGGGAGGGTCTGGGAGGGTCAGGGTGTAGCCATGGGAGGGTCTGGGAGGGCAGGGGTGGGAGGGTCTGGGAGCCATGGGAGGGTCTGGGAGGGTCAGGGGTGTAGCCATGGGAGGGTCAGGGAGGGTCAGGGGTGTAGCCATGGGAGGGTCAGGGGTGTAGCCATGGGAGGGTCTGGGGTGTAGCCATGGGAGGGTCTGGGTGGGCAGGGGTGTAGCCATGGGAGGGTCTGGGAGGGTCAGGGGTGTAGCCATGGGAGGGTCTGGGAGGGTCAGGGGTGTAGCCATGGGAGGGTCTGGGAGGGTCAGGGGTGTAGCCATGGGAGGGTCTGGGAGGGTCTGGGGTGTAGCCATGGGAGGGTCTGGGAGGGTCTGGGGTGTAGCCATGAGAGGGTCTGGGGTGTAGCCATGGGAGGGTCTGGGGTGTAGCCATGGGAGGGTCTGGGGTGTAGCCATGGGAGGGTCTGGGGTGTAGCCATGGGAGGGTCTGGGGTGTAGCCATGGGAGGGTCTGGGAGGGTCTGGGGTGTGCCATGGGAGGGTCCATGGGAGGGTCTGGGGTGTAGCCATGGAAGGGTCTGGGAAGGGTCTGGGGTGTAGCCATGGGAGGGTCTGGGGTGTAGCCATGGGAGGGTCTGGGGTGTAGCCATGGGAGGGTCTGGGGTGTAGCTATGGGAGGGTCTGGGGTGTAGCCATGGGAGGGTCTGGGGTGTCTGGGGTGAAGCCATGGGAGGGTCTGGGGTGTAGCCATGTAGCCATGGGAGGGTCTGGGGTGTAGCCATGGGAGGGTCTGGGGTGTAGCCATGGGAGGGTCTGGGGTGTAGCCATGGGAGGGTCTGGGGTGTAGCCATGGGAGGGTCTGGGGTGTAGCCATGGGAGGGTCTGGGGTGTAGCCATGGGAGGGTCTGGGGTGTAGCCATGGGAGGGTCTGGGGTGTAGCCATGGGAGGGTCTGGGAGGGCAGGGGGTGTAGTAATGGGAGGGTCAGGGGTGTAGCCATGGGAGGGTCTGAGAGGGCAGGGGTGTAGTAATGGGAGGGTCTGGGGTGTAGCCATGGGAGGGTCTGGGGTGTAGCCATGGGAGGGTCTGGGGTGTAGCCATGGGAGGGTCTGGGGTGTAGCCATGGGAGGGTCTGGGAGGGTCTGGGGTGTAGCCATGGGAGGGTCTGGGGTGTAGCCATGGAAGGGTCTGGGGTGTAGCCATGGAAGGGTCTGGGGTGTAGCCATGGGAGGGTCTGGGGGTGTAGCCATGGGAGGGTCTGGGGTGTAGCCATGGGAGGGTCTGGGGTGTAGCCATGGGAGGGTCTGGGGTGTAGCCATGGGAGGGTCTGGGGTGTAGGGGTTTACCTGGGAGGGTCTGGGGTGTAGCCATGGGAGGGTCTGGGGTGTAGCCATGGGAGGGTCTGGGGTGTAGCCATGGGAGGGTCTGGGGTGTAGCCATGGGAGGGTCTGGGAGGGCAGGGGGTGTAGTAATGGGAGGGTCAGGGGTGTAGCCATGGGAGGGTCTGGAGGGCAGGGGTGTAGTAATGGGAGGGTCTGGGGTGTAGCCATGAGAGGGCAGGGGTGTAGTAATGGGAGGGTCTGGGTCTGGGGGTCTGGGGTGTAGCCATGGGAGGGTCTGGGGTGTAGCCATGGGAGGTCTGGGGTGTAGCCAGGGAGGGTCTGGGGTGTAGCCATGGGAGGGTCTGGGGTGTAGCCATGGGAGGGTCTGGGAGGGGAGTCTGGGGGGTAGCCATGGGAGGGTCTGGGGGGCAGGGGTGTAGTAATGGGGTCAGGGTCTGGGAGGGCAGGGAGGGCAGGGGTGTAGTAATGGGAGGGTCTGGGGTGTAGCCATGAGGGGCAGGGGTGTAGCCATGGGAGGGTCTTAGAGGGCAGGGTCTGGGGTGTAGTAATGGGAGGGTCTGGGGGGCTGGGGTGTAAGGGAGGGCCAGAGAGGGCAGAGGTATTTATTTTTATTTAACCAGGAAAATACCATGGGAGAGGAGTCTGTTTGTACCAGGGAGGGTCTGGGGGTGTAGGCAGCAGCAATAATCAATACATTAAATCATTGTAACATGATCCACCTAGGAGGGTATGGTAACATGCAGCCACCTAGCAGACCGGGTATGGTCTGGGGTGCAGACCATGGTAACATAGCAACCACCTGCAGACCGGGTCTGGTAACATGCAGCCACTGCTGGTGGTGAAGGAGACCAGACTACAGAGGTAAAGAGTTTACCTGCTGGTGGTGAAGGAGACCAGACTACAGAGGGTGTAGTACCTGCTGGTGGTGAAGGAGACCAGACTACAGAGAGGAGTTTACCTGCTGGTGGTGAAGGAGACCAGACTACAGAGGGAGTTTACCTGCTGGTGGTGAAGGAGACCAGACTACAGAGGGAGTTTACCTGCTGGTGGTGAAGGAGACCAGACTACAGAGGGAGTTTACCTGCTGGTGGTGAAGGAGACCAGACTACAGGGAGGGTTTACCTGCTGGTGGTGAAGGAGACCAGACTAAGGGAGAGGGAGTTTACCTGGGAAGGTGGTGAAGGAGACCAGACTGACAGAGAGAAAGAGGGAGTTTACCTGCTGGTGGTGAAGGAGACCAGACTACAGAGGTTTAGTTTACCTGCTGGTGGTGAAGGAGACCAGACTACAGAGACTAAGAGGGAGTTTACCTGCTGGTGGTGAAGGAGACCAGACTACAGGTAAAGAGGGAGTTTACCTGCTGGTGGTGAAGGAGACCAGACTACAGAGGTTTAAAGGGAGTTTACCTGCTGGTGGTGAAGGAGACCAGACTAATCAGAGGTAAAGAGGAGTTTACCTGCTGGTGGTGAAGGAGACCAGACTACAGAGGTAGAGGGAGTTTACCTGCTGGTGGTGAAGGAGACCAGACTACAGAGGGAGTTTACCTGCTGGTGGTGAAGGAGACCAGACTACAGAGCAGTTTACCTGCTGGTGGTGAAGGAGACCAGACTAAGCAGTTTACCTGCTGGTGGTGAAGGAGACCAGACTACAGAGGGAGTTTACCTGCTGGTGGTGAAGGAGACCAGACTACAGAGGTAAAGAGGGAGTTTACCTGCTGGTGGTGAAGGAGACCAGACTACAGAGGGAGTTTTACCTGCTGGTGGTGAAGGAGACCAGACTACAGAGGTAAAGAGGGAGTTTACCTGCTGGTGGTGAAGGAACCAGACTACAGAGGGAGTTTACCTGCTGGTGGTGAAGGAGACCAGACTACAGAGGTAAAGAGGAGTTTACCTGCTGGTGGTGAAGGAGACCAGACTAAAGAGGGAGTTTACCTGCTGGTGGTGAAGGAGACCAGACTAAAGAGGGAGTTTACCTGCTGGTGGTGAAGGAGACCAGACTACAGGGGTAAAGGGAGTTTACCTGCTGGTGGTGAAGGAGACCAGACTAAGAGAAAGGGAGTTTACCTGCTGGTGGTGAAGGAGACCAGACTACAGAGGGAGTTTACCTGCTGGTGGTGAAGGAGACCAGACTAAGAGAGGGAGTTTACCTGCTGGTGGTGAAGGAGACCAGACTACAGAGGTAAAGGGAGTTTACCTGCTGGTGGTGAAGGAGACCAGACTACAGAGGTAAAGAGGGAGTTTACCTGCTGGTGGTGAAGGAGACCAGACTACAGAGGTAAAGAGGGAGTTTACCTGCTGGTGGTGAAGGAGACCAGACTACAGACTAAAGAGGGAGTTTACCTGCTGGTGGTGAAGGAGACCAGACTACAGAGGTAAAGAGGAGTTTACCTGCTGGTGGTGAAGGAGACCAGACTACAGAGGGAGTTTACCTGCTGGTGGTGAAGGAGACCAGACTACAGAGGTAAAGAGGGAGTTTACCTGCTGGTGGTGAAGGAGACCAGACTACAGAGGTAAAGAGGGAGTTTACCTGCTGGTGGTGAAGGAGACCAGACTACAGAGGTAAAGAGGGAGTTTACCTGCTGGTGGTGAAGGAGACCAGACTACAGAGGTAAAGATGGAGTTTACCTGCTGGTGGTGAAGGAGACCAGACTACAGAGGTAAAGAGGGAGTTTACCTGCTGGTGGTGAAGGAGACCAGACTACAGAGGTAAAGAGGGAGTTTACCTGCTGGTGGTGAAGGAGACCAGACTACAGAGGTAAAGGGAGTTTACCTGCTGGTGGTGAAGGAGACCAGACTACAGAGGTAAAGAGGAGTTTACCTGCTGGTGGTGAAGGAGACCAGACTACAGAGGTAAAGAGGGAGTTTACCTGCTGGTGGTGAAGGAGACCAGACTAAGAGGGGTTTACCTGCTGGTGGTGAAGGAGACCAGACTAAGAGGGAGTTTACCTGCTGGTGGTGAAGGAGACCAGACTACAGAGGTAAAGAGGAGTTTACCTGCTGGTGGTGAAGGAGACCAGACTACAGAGGTAAAGAGGGAGTTTACCTGCTGGTGGTGAAGGAGACCAGACTACAGAGGTAAAGAGGAGTTTACCTGCTGGTGGTGAAGGAGACCAGACTACAGAGGTAAAGAGGGAGTTTACCTGCTGGTGGTGAAGGAGACCAGACTACAGAGGTAAAGAGGGAGTTTACCTGCTGGTGGTGAAGGAGACCAGACTACAGAGGTAAAGAGGGAGTTTACCTGCTGGTGGTGAAGGAGACCAGACTACAGAGGAGTTTACCTGCTGGTGGTGAAGGAGACCAGACTACAGAGGTAAAGAGGGAGTTTACCTGCTGGTGGTGAAGGAGACCAGACTACAGAGGTAAAGAGGGAGTTTACCTGCTGGTGGTGAAGGAGACCAGACTACAGAGGTAAAGAGGGAGTTTACCTGCTGGTGGTGAAGGAGACCAGACTACAGAGGTAAAGAGGGAGTTTACCTGCTGGTGGTGAAGGAGACCAGACTACAGAGGTAAAGAGGGAGTTTACCTGCTGGTGGTGAAGGAGACCAGACTACAGAGGTAAAGAGGGAGCTGGTGGTGAAGGAGACCAGACTACAGAGGGAGTTTACCTGCTGGTGGTGAAGGAGACCAGACTACAGAGGTAAAGAGGGAGTTTACCTGCTGGTGGTGAAGGAGACCAGACTACAGAGGTAAAGAGGAGTTTACCTGCTGGTGGTGAAGGAGACCAGACTACAGAGGTAAAGAGGGAGTTTACCTGCTGGTGGTGAAGGCCAGACTACAGAACCAGACTACAGAGGTAAAGAGGAGTTTACCTGCTGGTGGTGAAGGAGACCAGACTACAGAGGTAAAGAGGGAGTTTACCTGCTGGTGGTGAAGGAGACCAGACTACAGAGGTAGAGGAGTTTACCTGCTGGTGGTGAAGGAGACCAGACTAAGAGAGGCTGGTGGTGAAGGAGAGAGTTTACCTGCTGGTGGTGAAGGAGACCAGACTACAGAGGTAAAGAGGGAGTTTACCTGCTGGTGGTGAAGGAGACCAGACTACAGAGGGAGTTTACCTGCTGGTGGTGAAGGAGACCAGACTACAGAGGTAAAGAGGAGTTTACCTGCTGGTGGTGAAGGAGACCAGACTACAGAGGTAAAGAGGGAGTTTACCTGCTGGTGGTGAAGGAGACCAGACTACAGAGGTAAAGAGGGAGTTTACCTGCTGGTGGTGAAGGAGACCAGACTACAGAGGTAAAGATGGAGTTTACCTGCTGGTGGTGAAGGAGACCAGACTACAGAGGTAAAGAGGGAGTTTACCTGCTGGTGGTGAAGGAGACCAGACTACAGAGGTAAAGAGGAGTTTACCTGCTGGTGGTGAAGGAGACCAGACTACAGAGGTAAAGAGGGAGTTTACCTGCTGGTGGTGAAGGAGACCAGACTACAGAGGGAGTTTACCTGCTGGTGGTGAAGGAGACCAGACTACAGAGGGAGTTTACCTGCTGGTGGTGAAGGAGACCAGACTACAGAGGTAAAGAGGGAGTTTACCTGCTGGTGGTGAAGGAGACCAGACTACAGAGGGAGTTTACCTGCTGGTGGTGAAGGAGACCAGACTACAGAGGTAAAGAGGGAGTTTACCTGCTGGTGGTGAAGGAGACCAGACTACAGAGGTAAAGAGGGAGTTTACCTGCTGGTGGTGAAGGAGACCAGACTACAGAGGTAAAGAGGAGTTTACCTGCTGGTGGTGAGTTTACCTGCTGGTGGTGAAGGAGACCAGACTACAGAGGTAAAGAGGGAGTTTACCTGCTGGTGGTGAAGGAGACCAGACTACAGAGGTAAAGAGGGAGTTTACCTGCTGGTGGTGAAGGAGACCAGACTACCTGCTGGTGGTGAGAGACCAGACTAAAGAGGGAGTTTACCTGCTGGTGGTGAAGGAGACCAGACTAAAGAAAGGGAGTTTACCTGCTGGTGGTGAAGGAGACCAGACTACAGAGGGAGTTTACCTGCTGGTGGTGAAGGAGACCAGACTAAAGAGGGAGTTTACCTGCTGGTGGTGAAGGAGACCAGACTAAAGTGGTAAAGGGAGTTTACCTGCTGGTGGTGAAGGAGACCAGACTACAGAGGTAAAGAGGGAGTTTACCTGCTGGTGGTGAAGGAGACCAGACTACAGAGGTAAAGAGTTTACCTGCTGGTGGTGAAGGAGACCAGACTACAGAGGTAAAGAGGAGTTTACCTGCTGGTGGTGAAGGAGACCAGACTACAGAGGTAAAGAGGGAGTTTACCTGCTGGTGGTGAAGGAGACCAGACTACAGAGGTAAAGAGGGAGTTTACCTGCTGGTGGTGAAGGAGACCAGACTACAGAGGTAAAGAGGGAGTTTACCTGCTGGTGGTGAAGGAGACCAGACTACAGAGGGAGTTTACCTGCTGGTGGTGAAGGAGACCAGACTAAAGAGGGAGTTTACCTGCTGGTGGTGAAGGAGACCAGACTAAAGAGGGAGTTTACCTGCTGGTGGTGAAGGAGACCAGACTACAGAGGTAAAGAGGGAGTTTACCTGCTGGTGGTGAAGGTGACCAGACTACAGAGGGAGTTTACCTGCTGGTGGTGAAGGAGACCAGACTACAGAGGTAAAGAGGGAGTTTACCTGCTGGTGGTGAAGGAGACCAGACTACAGAGGTAAAGAGGAGTTTACCTGCTGGTGGTGAAGGAGACCAGACTACAGAGGTAAAGAGGGAGTTTACCTGCTGGTGGTGAAGGAGACCAGACTACAGAGGTAAAGAGGGAGTTTACCTGCTGGTGGTGAAGGAGACCAGACTACAGAGGTAAAGAGGGAGTTTACCTGCTGGTGGTGAAGGAGACCAGACTACAGAGGTAAAGAGGGAGTTTACCTGCTGGTGGTGAAGGAGACCAGACTACAGAGGTAAAGAGGGAGTTTACCGGCTGGTGGTGAAGGAGACCAGACTACAGAGGTAAAGAGGGAGTTTACCTGCTGGTGGTGAAGGAGACCAGACTACAGAGGTAAAGAGGGAGTTTACCCAAAGGGCTTTGTAGTTGAACACATACAAATGCATCTTTCTGAGCATATAAAGTGAGGTCCAACCTACCATTTGGTACAAGGTGCAATGGTGGGTGAGTGACACGGCATTTGTAATAAGGCGCAAGAATGCACTCGTTTGCTTACCGCTCCAATAGGTCCACTGACGACGCAATCGCCATCACACTGCCCTAACCCATCTGGACAAGAGGAATACCTATGTAAGAATGCTGTTCATCGACTACAGCTCAGCATTTAACACCATAGTACCCTCCAAACTCGTCATTAAGCTTGAGAACCTGGGTCACGACCCCGTCCTGTGCAACTGGGTCCCGGACATTGACGGGCCGCCCCCAGGTGGTGAAGGTAGGAAACAACATCTCCACCCCTCTGATCCTCAACACTGGGGCCCCACAGGGTGCATTCTCAGCCCTCTCCTGTACTCCATGTTCACCCATGACTGCGTGGCCACGCACGCCTCCAACTCAATCATCAAGTTTGCAGACGACACAACAGTAGTGGGCCTGATTACCAACAACGACGAGGCGGCCTACAGGGAGGAGGTGAGGGCCCTCGGAGTGTGGTGTCAGGAAAATAACCTCTCACTCAACGTCAACAAAACAAAGGAGATGATTGTGGACTTCAGGAAACAGCGGAAGGAGCAGTCCCCTATCCACATCGACGGGACAGTAGTGGAGAAGGTGGAAAGTTAAGTTCCTCGGCATACACATCATGGACAAACTGAAATGGTCCATCCACACAGACAGCATGGTGAAGTAGAAATGGGGAGGCTTGGGCAAGTTGCTGTGGGGAGCGCAGGGCTGTTGACCGGGGTGGAAAGCACGGCCAGCTGTAGAAAAATGCTTATTGAAATCCTCAATTATCGTGGATTTATCGGTGGTGACAGTGTTTCCTAGCCTCAGTGCAGTGGGAAACTGTGAGGACAATTAGCATATTCTTATAAAATGTGTGAATTTAATATCTCTTTTGAGTTGCTTTGCCTATGGGAGAAGTTGGGTGAAGTTTAGCTTTACCAGGCCTCAGGAGTGGCACAGCGGTCTAAGGCACTGCGCAGTGCTAGCTGTGTTACTACAGACCCTGGTTCGAAACCAGGCGGTGTCGCAGCCGGCCGTGAACGGGAGACCCATGAGTCAACACACAATTGGCCCAGCGTCGTCCGGGTTAGAGGAGGGTTTGGTCGGCTGGGATGTCCTTGTCTCATCGCCCTCTAGCACGGTCGCCAGGCGTACGGTGTTTCCTCCGACATATTGGCTGGCTTCCGGGTTAAGTGGGCATTGTGTCAAGAAGCAGTACGGTTTGGCGGGGTTGTGTTTCGGAGGACTCTACCTTTGCCTCTCCTCAGTCCGTACGGGAGTTGCCACACGGCTAGCTGCTGAGCTTTCAGGTGCAAGGCTTTTTACTGTGTCACACGGCTAGCTGCTGAGCTATCAGGTGCAAGGCTTTTTACAGTGTCACACGGCTAGCTGCTGAGCTATCAGGTGCAAGGCTTTTTACATAAATATAGGACAAAACACACATAAATATAGGACAAAACACACAGAAATATAGAACAAAACACACATCACGACAAGAGAGACACAACTACATAAAGAGAGACCTAAGACAACAACATAGCATGGTAGCAATATATGACAACACAGCATGGCAGCAACACATGAGAACACAGCATGGTAGCAGCACAGCATGGTAGCAACACAACATGACAGCAACATGGTAGCAGCAAAGCATGGTAGCAACACAACATGACAGCAACATGGTAGCAGCACAACATGGTAGCAGCATAAAACATGCTACGAACATAAGGCACAGACAAGAGCACAGAGTGCAAGGTAGAGACAACACATCACGCAAAGCAGCCACAACTGTCAGTAATAGTGTCCATGATTGAGATGGAGATAAAACTGATAAAACTGTCCAGGTTGAGTGTTTGTTGCAGCTCGTTCCAGTCACTAGCTGCAGCGAACTGAAAAGAGGAGCGACCCAGGGATGTGTGTGCTTTGGGGACCTTTAACAGAATGTGACTGGCAGAACGGGTGTTGTATGTGGAGGATGAGGGCTGCAGTAGATATCTGAGATAGGGGGGAGTGAGGCCTAAGAGGGTTTTATAAATAAGCATCAACCAGTGGGTCTTGTGACGGGTACACAGAGATGACCAGTTTACAGAGGAGTATAGAGTGCAGTGATGTGTCCTATAAGGAGCATTGGTGGCAAATCTGATGGCTGAATGGTAAAGAACATCTAGCCGCTCGAGAGCACCCTTAGTTTCCGGTCTATAATGTATGTCTCCGTAATCTAGCATGGGTAGGATGGTCATCCGAATCAGGGTTAGTTTGGCAGCTGGGGTGAAGGAGGAGCGATTACGATAGAGAAAACCGAGTCTAGATTTAACTTTAGCCTGCAGCTTTGATATGTGCTGAGAGAAGGACAGTTTACTGTCTAGCCATACTCCCAAGTACTTGTATGAGGTGACTACCTCAAGCTCTAAACCCTCAGAGGTAGTAATCACACCTGTGGGGAGAGGGGCATTCTTCTTACCAAACCAAATTACCTTTATTTTGGAGGTGTTCAGAACAAGGTTAACGGCAGAGAAAGCTTGTTGGACACTAAGAAAGCTTTGTTGTAGAGCATTTAACACAAAATCCAGGGAGGAGCCAGCTGAGAATAAGACTATCATCTGCATATAAATGGATGAGAGAGCTTCCTACTGCCTGAGCTATGTTGTTGATGTAAATTGAGAAAAGCATGGGGCTTAGGATCGAGCCTTGGGGTACTCCCATGGTGACAGGCAGTGTTTGAGGCAGCATATGTTCTGACTTTATACACTGCACTCTCTGAGGTAGTTAGCAAACCAGGCCAAAGACCCTTCAGAGACACCAATACTCCTTAGCCGGCACACAAGAATGGAATGGTCTACCGTATCAAATGCTTTGGCCAAGTCAATAAAAATAGCAGCACAACATTGATTAGAATAAAGGGCAATGGTGACATCATTGAGGACCTTTAACGTTGCAGTGACACATCCATAACCTGAGCGGAAAACCTGATTGCATATCAGAGAAAACGAGACATCAACAAAGCCAGTCAGTTGATTATTGACAAGTTTTTCCAACACTTTTGATTAACAGGGCAAAATAGAAATAGGCCTATAACAGTTAGGATCAGCTTGACCTTCCCCTTTAAATAAAGGATGAACTGTGGCTGCCTTCCAAGCAATGGGAACCTCCCCAGAAAGGAGAGACTAAAAGGTCAGCGATAGGCTTGGCGATGATAGGGGCAGCAACCTTAAAGAAGAAAGGGTCTAAACCATCTGACCCAGTTTAAGGAGTTCCTTTAGCACCTCAGACTCAGTGACTGCCTGCAGGGAGAAACTTTGTAGCGGGGCAGGTGAAAAAGAGGGAGGAGCATCAGGGACAGTCACATTAGAAGGGGTGGGAGATGAGGAAATGTTGGACAGGCAAGGAGGCGTGGCTGAGTCCAATAGGAATACTGACTTAATGAAGTGGTGATTAAAGAGCTCAGCCATGTGCTCCTTGTCAGTAACAACCACATCATCAACATTAAGGAACATGGGCTCCTTGTCAGTAACACCACATCATCAACATTAAGGGACATGGGCAGCTGTGAGGAGGAGGGTTTATTCTCCAGGTCTTTAACCATTTTCCAGAACTTCTTGGGGTTCGACCCACAGAGAGAGAACAGCTCCTTAAAGTAACTAACTTTGGCCTTCCGGATAGCCTGAGAGCACTTATTTCTCATTTGCCTGAACGATAGCCAGTCAGCCTGAGTATGCGTTTGCCGAGCCTGTCGCCAAATGCAATTCTTGAGGTGGAGTAACTCTGCCAGATCACGGTCGAACCAGGGGCTGAACCTGTTTTGAATTCACATTTTCTTAATGGGGGCGTGTTTGTTGACAATACCATTGAAAATATTAAAAAATAAGGTCCAAGCGTCTTCGAAAGAAGGGATCAAGCTGATTCTATACCATTTTACAGAGGTCAGTCCATGAAGGAAGACTTGCTCATTAAAGTTTTTTTTAGCGTCTATGACAAATCAGGACAGGTCGTTTGACTGAGCAGCACTTCCGTGCTGCGTCGACTACACCGGCTGTCCTAGCTTCACTGCTTATCGGTTGAGAGCCACGCTTTTCTTTGTCGCAAGACCAACATAGTGCTAGCTTCCTTTGGCTAACTTTGTGCTAACCAGCTAGGCTACTAGCCCAAGTGGCGAACGCTACCTACGTTTCACTTTGGGTTTTTTAGGAGCAATGGCGCCTGCTAGCTCAGCCCATGGGGTACCGAGCAAGGCCCCGGCTCCAGCAAGGCCCCAGCGCCAGCAAGGCCCCAGAACCCAGCAAGGCCCCAGCAAGGCCCCGCCCCAGCAAGGCTCCAGCAAGGCCCCGCCCCAGCAAGGCTCCAGCAAGGCCCCGCCCCAGCAAGGCCCCGCCCCAGCAAGGCTCCAGCAAGGCCCCGCCCCAGCAAGGCTCCAGCAAGGCCCCGCCCCAGCAAGGCCCAGCAAGGCCCCGCCCCAGCAAGGCCCCGCCCCAGCAAGGCTCCGCCCCAGCAAGGCTCCAGCAAGGCCCCAGCAAGGCTCCAGCAAGGCCCCAGCAAGGCTCCAGCAAGGCCCCAGCCCCAGCAAGGCCCCAGCAAGGCTCCAGCAAGGCCCCAGCCCCAGCAAGGCTCCAGCAAGGCCCCAGCCCCAGCAAGGCTCCAGCAAGGCCCCAGCCCCAGCAAGGCTCCAGCAAGGCCCCAGCCCCAGCAAGGCTCCAGCAAGGCCCCGCCCCAGCAAGGCTCCAGCAAGGCCCCAGCCCCAGCAAGGCTCCAGCAAGGCCCCAGCCCCAGCAAGGCTCCAGCAAGGCCCCAGCCCCAGCAAGGCTCCAGCAAGGCCCCAGCCCCAGCAAGGCTCCAGCAAGGCCCCGCCCCAGCAAGGCTCCAGCAAGGCCCCGCCCCAGCAAGGCCCCGCCCCAGCAAGGCCCTGCCCCAGCAAGGCCCCGCCCCAGCAAAGCCCCGCCCCAGCAAAGCTCCAGCAAGTCCCCGCCCCAGCAAGGCTCCAGCAAGGCCCCGCCCCAGCAAGGCTCCAGCAAGGCTCCAGCAAGGCCCCGCCCCAGCAAGGCCCCGCCCCAGCAAAGCCCCGCCCCAGCAAAGCTCCAGCAAGGCCCCGCCCCAGCAAGGCTCCAGCAAGGCCCCGCCCCAGCAAGGCTCCAGCAAGGCTCCAGCAAGGCCCCAGCAAGGCTCCAGCAAGGCCCCAGCAAGGCTCCAGCAAGGCCCCAGCTCCAGCAAGGCCCCAGCCCCAGCAAGGCTCCAGCAAGGCCCCAGCCCCAGCAAGGCTCCAGCAAGGCCCCAGCCCCAGCAAGGCTCCAGCAAGGCCCCAGCCGCAGCACATCCATGCCCATGACCATATCAAGCAAGGCCATGCAAATTGATTAATCAGCTGTGTTTGCTTGGGATGGAGAAAAAGCGGACTGGCGTGAGGACTGGCGTTGCCCCTGCCAGGCTGGTCCACCATAACCTACATCTCAGCATGTTTATGTTATAAACGTTTTACATTATCATTATAATTGCACACGCATTGATGTCAGACATGCACCTACCCCAATGCTCTGTTTCTGATGACTGGGAGGAATGTAGGAGTAGATTTCAGGAGCAGGACCAGACACCTTTTTGACAGATGACTGGGAGGAATGTAGGAGCAGATTTCAGGAGCAGGACCAGACACCTTTTTGACAGATGACTGGGAGGAATGTAGGAGCAGATTTCAGGAGCAGGACCAGACACCTTTTTGACAGATGACTGGGAGGAATGTAGGAGCAGATTTCAGGAGCAGGACCAGACACCTTTTTGACAGATGACTGGGAGGAATGTAGGAGCAGATTTCAGGAGCAGGACCAGACACCTTTTTGACAGATGACTGGGAGGAATGTAGGAGCAGATTTCAGGAGCAGGACCAGACACCTTTTTGACAGATGACTGGGAGGAATGTAGGAGCAGATTTCAGGAGCAGGACCAGACACCTTTTTGACAGATGACTGGGAGGAATGTAGGAGTAGATTTCAGGAGCAGGACCAGACACCTTTTTGACAGATGACTGATTTAAGGGCATGTACGTGATAGGCCTATCTGGTTTATATGATTATGATGGTCATAATGCTTCTTGACAGTGTCATGAAGTGCGTTTTCTTCGTCCAAGTGAAGTGACACAGGATGTTCTTAATGTTTCATGACAACGTCATAAAGTGTATTTAAAAGTTAAAAGATTTTAAAAAATGTTTTTAACACATCATAGCCAGCCATAAAGATCATCAAGGACAACAACCACCCGATGTTACAGGAAGGCCATGAAGATCATCAAGGACAACAACCACCCAATGTTACAGGAAGGCCATAAAGATCATCAAGGACAACAACCACCCGAGCCACTGCCTGTTCACCCCACTATCATCCAGAAGGCGAGGTCAATACAGGTGCATCAAAACAGGGAACGAGAGACTGAAGAACAGCTTTTATCTCAAGGCCATCAGACTGTTAAACAGCCACCAGTAACTCAGAGAGACTGCTGCCAACATTGAGACCTGATCACTGGACACATTAATAAATGGATCACGAGTCACTTTAAATAATGCCACTTTAATAATGTTTACATATCTTATATTACATGTATATACTGTATATTATACCATCTATTGCACCTTGGCCATCGCTCATCCATATACTTATATGTACATATTCTCATTCACCCCTTTAGATTTGTGTGTATTTGTTGTGAATTTGTTAGATTACTTGTTAGATATTACTGCGCTGTCGGAACCAGAAGCACAAAGCATTTCGCTACACTCGCACTAACATCTGCTAAACCATGTGTATGTGACAAATAACATTTGATTTGACAACAGGTTATGACAGGTAATGTTAGCCGTTGTGACACGATGATGACCGTGTCACAAATGGCACCCTACTGTGACAGTGGGTCTCAACTATACATGTAAAATACATTAGAAATACACATTTCATGTCTGTGAGTCACCAGAGATTTTAACAGGTTGAGAATGCTCATCATTTAAGAACATTTACAAAAAGATATGCGAGCCTAAAACATGTTTCACATTTCAAAATGAGACAATCGTTAAAAATAAAATAAAAATGGCACAAATGATGACTTCCAAGTGACTGACTTGGACCAGCAACATTAAAACCCATTGACACTTGGGGCTTGTCCCAAGCAGCACCCATTTTCCTTTTAGTGAACTACTTTTGACCAGGACCTGTATGATTTAGGTCATTAGTGCAAAATATTGGCAGTAGGGTGCCATTTGGGTCACGCAGGTTTTATAGAGGCTACCTGTAGTTATAAAACCGTACTGGTTCACTACTTTCAGACATCGGCCGGGTGTAGAAATTATCCTACATCTGGCTTTATTTCTGTTTGTCGATGTTAAACTTTAATCCCAGAATTCCATGTACTTTTTCCCCCTCTAAAGTGCAATTTTTAAAGAGATTAAATATTTGTTTATCTTCATTCTGCCATCTCTCCCGCCCGCCACAGTACCTGAGAGCAGCCACTGTCCGTCACCATCCAGCCATCCATCCATGTCCATCCATCCAGCCATGTCCGTCCATCCTTCCAGCCATCCATCCATGTCAAGGCTATCCATCCATCCATCCAGCCATGTCCATCCATCCATGTCCATCCATCCATCCATGTCCATCCATCCATGTCCATCCCCATCCATCCATGTCCATCCATGTCCATGCATCCATCCATCCATCCATCCTTCCATCCATGTCCATCCTTCCATCCCCATTCATGTCCATCCATCCATGTCAAGGCTATCCATCCATCCATCCATCCATCCATCCATGTCCATCCATCCAGCCATGTCCATCCATCCATCCATCAATGTCCATCCATCCAGCCATGTCCATCCATCCAGCCATGTCCATCCATCCATCAAATGTCCATCCATCCAGCCATGTCCATCCATCCAGCCATGTCCATCCATCCATCCAGCCATGTCCATCCATCCATCCATCCATCAATGTCCATCCATCCAGCTATGTCCATCCATCCATCCATCCATCCATCCATCCATCCATCCATCCATGTCCATCCATCCAGCCATGTCCACCCATCCATCCATCCATCCATGTCCATCCATCAATGTCCATCCATCCAGCCATGTCCATCCATCCAGCCATGTCCATCCATCCATGTCCATCCATCCATCCATCCATCCAGCCATGTCCATCCATCCATCCATATCCATCCATGTCCATCCTTCCATCCCCATCCCCATCCATCCGTCCCCATCCATCCATCGATCCATCCATCCATCCATGTCCATCCATCCATCCATCCATGTCCATCCCCATCCATCCATGTCCATGCATCCATCCAGCCATGTCCATCCATCCAGCCATGTCCATCCTTCCATCCATGTCCATCCATCCCCATCCATCAGTCCCCATCCATCCCCATTCATGTCCATCCATCTATCCATCACCATCCATCCATCCATGTCAAGGCCATCCATCCATCCCCATCCATCCATTCATTCATGTCCAGCCATCCATGTCCATCCTTCCATCCATATCCATTTATGTCCATCCATCCATGTCCATCCTTCCATCCCCATCCATGTCCGTCCATCCATCCATATCCATCCTTCCATCCATATCCATTTATGTCCATCCATCCATCCATCCATGTCCGTCCATCCATCCATCCATCCATGTCCGTCCATCCATCCATGTCCGTCCATCCATCCATGTCCGTCCATCCATCCATGTCCGTCCATCCATCCATGTCCATCCATCCATCCATGTCCGTCCATCCATCCATGTCCGTCCATCCATCCACAGGAAATAAGAGAAAACAGAATGAAATAAAGAAAAAAAGCTCTGTTTCCTGAAGATGCTCTAATGAAGTGCCAGTGTTCAACAACTCGATGGGTTTCAAAACGTCATTTTGAAATACAAAAAGGAAGGAAGCAGTATTCATGGTAATGTTTCTTCTGGTTCTGGTGTACACGCATTTCACTATTTCTGTTATACTGGAGCTGTGATCAGAAACGACTTGGTAAATGGAGCATGTATCACTCTTCATGTGTTACAGTCGTCTGTTTCTCTGTCCTCCAGTTCAGAACGTTCTTATGGAATACAGTTTCCAACAGTCTTTCTGTCCTTCAATAATCTCGCAGGTCTTTTCTGGCTCTCTCCATCCATCCGTCCATTTTTTCATTCATCAGTCCGTTATGAGGGTTATCTTTCCGCCAAGCACACAGACCATCATGGTTCTGGCCCGTTGGGTCCTGCCTGCCTGTCTGTCTGCCCAAGGCAGGTTATCACAGCAGGCGTTAGTCTGTGTTGTAGTACTGCAGGAGGGTCAACAGGGAGCGCTCTAACTGTACTAAGAGAGAGATAGCAGGGTGTAGAGCACACAGCTCAATTTCAGCACTGCTTTCCTCCCATTAATCAGTCTGTGCTGTTCCCTTTGCTGTTCCTCTCCCCTTCACCAGTGTCGCCCGGAGGCCTCTCCCCTTCACCAGTGTCTCCGGAGGCCTCTCCCCTTCACCAGTGTCGCCCGGAGGCCTCTCCCCTTCACCAGTGTCTCCGGAGGCCTCTCCCTTTCACCAGTGTCTCCGGAGGCCTCTCCCCTTCACCAGTGTCTCCCGGAGGCCTCTCCCCTTCACTAGTGTCTCCGGAGGCCTCTCCCTTCACCAGTGTCTCCGGAGGCCTCTCCCCTTCACTAGTGTCTCCGGAGGCCTCTCCCCCTTCACTAGTGTCTCCGGAGGCCTCTCCCTTCACTAGTGTCTCCGGAGGCCTCTCCCTTCACTAGTGTCTCCGGAGGCCTCTCCCCTTCACTAGTGTCTCCGGAGGCCTCTCCCCTTCACTAGTGTCTCCGGAGGCCTCTCCCCTTCACTAGTGTCTCCGGAGGCCTCTCCCTTCACTAGTGTCTCCGGAGGCCTCTCCCCTTCACTAGTGTCTCCGGAGGCCTCTCCCCTTCACTAGTGTCTCCGGAGGCCTCTCCCCTTCACCAGTGTCTCCGGAGGCCTCTCCCCTTCACCAGTGTCTCCGGAGGCCTCTCCCCTTCACCAGTGTCTCCGGAGGCCTCTCCCCTTCACCAGTGTCTCCGGAGGCCTCTCCCTTCACCAGTGTCTCCGGAGGCCTCTCCCCTTCACCAGTGTCTCCGGAGGCCTCTCCCCTTCACCAGTGTCTCCGGAGGCCTCTCCCCTTCACCAGTGTCTCCGGAGGCCTCTCCCCTTCACCAGTGTCTCCGGAGGCCTCTCCCCTTCACCAGTGTCTCCGGAGGCCTCTCCCCTTCACCAGTGTCTCCGGAGGCCTCTCCCCTTCACCAGTGTCTCCGGAGGCCTCTCCCTTCACCAGTGTCTCCGGAGGCCTCTCCCCTTCACCAGTGTCTCCGGAGGCCTCTCCCCTTCACCAGTGTCTCCGGAGGCCTCTCCCCTTCACTAGTGTCTCCGGAGGCCTCTCCCCTTCACTAGTGTCTCCGGAGGCCTCTCCCCTTCACCAGTGTCTCCGGAGGCCTCTCCCCTTCACCAGTGTCTCCGGAGGCCTCTCCCCTTCACCAGTGTCTCCGGAGGCCTCTCCCCTTCACCAGTGTCTCCGGAGGCCTCTCCCCTTCACCAGTGTCTCCGGAGGCCTCTCCCCTTCACCAGTGTCTCCGGAGGCCTCTCCCTTCACCAGTGTCGCCTTGAGGCCTCTCCCCTTCACCAGTGTCGCCTTGAGGCCTCTCCCTTCACCAGTGTCGCCTTGAGGCCTCTCCCCTTCACCAGTGTCGCCTTGAGGCCTCTCCCCTTCACCAGTGTCTCTGGAGGCCTCTCCCCTTCACCAGTGTCGCCGGAGGCCTCTCCCCTTCACCAGTGTCTCTGGAGGCCTCTCCCCTTCACCAGTGTCTCTGGAGGCCTCTCCTCTTCACTAGTGTCGCCGGAGGCCTCTCCCCTTCACTAGTGTCTCTGGAGGCCTCTCCTCTTCACTAGTGTCTCTGGAGGCCTTGCCTCGTCCTCCTCTTAAAGAAACAGCAGCACCTGAAACAGAACACAAATTAACAATAGGATTAGATCCTTTATTCTCAGACACTGACTATACAAAACATGAAGAACACCTGCTCTTTCCATGACCAGGTGAATACCGATGAAAGATGAGACCCCTTATCGATGTCACTTGTTCAATCCACTTCAATCAGTGAAGATGAGGGGGGAGGAGACGGGTTAAAGGATGATTTTTAAGCCTTGAGACATGGATTGTGTATGTGTGCCATTCAGAGGGTGAATGGGCAGGACAAATCATTTGGGTGACTTTAAACGGGGTATGGTAGTAGGTACCAGGCGCACCGGTTTGAGTCAAGAACTGCAACGCTGCTGGGTTTTTCACGCTCAACAGTTTCCTGTGTGTATCAAGAAAGGTCCACCACCCGAAGGACATCCAGCCAACTGGACAACTGGGGGAAGCATTGAAGTCAACATGGGCCAGCATCCCTGGAGTCAACATGGGCCAGCATCCCTGGAGTCAACATGGGCCAGCATCCCTGGAGTCAACATGGGCCAGCATCCCTGGAGTCAACATGGGCCAGCATCCCTGGGTCAACATGGGCCAGCATCCCTAGAGTCAACATGGACCAGCATCCCTGGAGTCAACATGGGCCAGCATCCCTAGACACCTCAACATGGACCAGCATCCCTGTGGAACACTTTCAACACCTTGTAGAGTCAACATGGGCCAGCATCCCTGTGGAACACTTTCAACACCTTGTAGAGTCAACATGGGCCAGCATCCCTGTGGTACACTTTCAACACCTTGTAGAGTCCACGTCCCGATGAATTGAGGCTGTTCTGAGGGCAAAAAGAGGCGCAACTCAATATTAGGACAGCGTATAATTATATACATTTTCATGCCAAACAAGATAGCCAACCTGGCTCAGATCCTAGTATGTGCTTTTTGCAGTTCTTATTGATCGACATTCCGGACTAATACATGGCTCTTAGCCAGAGGATGGACATGTTGGCCAGCTGGCCTAGAAGACCCGGTAACATTCAGGTCAACAAGCTGTTCCATTGAGATGTTTGAAAAGTCTACCTCTCACTGGTCTTTCGGGCTAGCTGGACATATCAATTAGCACCGTCTGAAAAGCATTATAAGCCCTGGGCTTATTTTCATATTCATTCTTAGAGCAGTGAGTGTTGGGGAAGAGGGCATGGGGGACGGAGGAAGGGGAGCGGTGGGATGGAGGATGGGGATCGGAGGAGACGGAGGGCAGAGGAGACGGAGGGCAGAGGAGACGGAGGGCAGAGGAGACTGAGGGCAGAGGAAGGAGGGGGGGGGGGGGGGACGGAGGAAGGAGGGCAGAGGAAGGAGGGACAGAGGAAGGAGGGGGGCGGGGGACAGAGGAAGGAGGGACAGAGGAAGGAGGGGGGGGGGGGGACAGAGGAAGGAGGGACAGAGGAAGGAGGGACAGAGGAAGGACGAGGGGACGAAGGGCGTCCATCTTACTTTGTGTCGTCGGCCACCTCCACCTCGGCCGGGGCGGTGATGGGGGCGTTGGAGTGGCCCGCAGTCGGATCGTCTGTATTCAGCTCCCCATTGGTCGAACTCATCACCTGCAGGGGAGCATCATGGAAAGTTAGATGTTAGAAAATGGTGGCTTACTGTGGTCATAAATATATGTCATGTCACGAACACTAAACTACATGACCAAAAGTATGTGGACACCTGCTCCTCCAACATCTAATTAAAAAATCATGGGCATTAATATGGACTTGTTCTCTCGTTTGCAACTATAATAGCCTCCATTCTTCTGGGAAGGCTTTCCACTAGATGATGGAACATTGCTGCTATAACAGCCTCCACTCTTCAGGGAAGGCTTTCCACTAGATGATGGAACATTGCTGCTATAACAGCCTCCACTCTTCAGGGAAGGCTTTCCACTAGATGTTGGAACATTGCTGCTATAACAGCCTCCACTCTTCTGGGAAGGCTTTCCACTAGATGTTGGAACATTGCTGCTATAACAGCCTCCACTCTTCAGGGAAGGCTTTCCACTAGATGATGGAACATTGCTGCTATAACAGCCTCCACTCTTCAGGGAAGGCTTTCCACTAGATGTTGGAACATTGCTGCTATAACAGCCTCCACTCTTCTGGGAAGGCTTTCCACTAGATGTTGGAACATTGCTGCTATAACAGCCTCCACTCTTCTGGGAAGGCTTTTCACTAGATGTTGGAACATTGCTGCTATAACAGCCTCCACTCTTCTGGGAAGGCTTTCCACTAGATGTCGGAATATTGCTGCGGGAACTTGCTTCCATTGAGCTACTGATGTTGGGTGACTAGGCCTGGCTCACAGTCAGCATTCTAACTAATCCCAAAGGTGTTCGATGGGGTTGAGGTCAGGGCTCTGTGCAGGCCATTCAAGTTCTTCCACACTAATCTCGACAAACCATTTCTGTATGGACCTCGCTTTGTGCACGGGGGCATTGTCATTCTGAAACAGGAAAGGGTCTTCCCCAAACTGTTGCCACAAAGTTGGAAGCACAGACTCATCTAGAATGTCATTGTATACTGTAGTGTTAAGATTTCCCTTCACTGGAACTAAGGAGCCCGAACCATGAAAAACAGCGTTTCAGAGAACGCGTTTCCACTGCTCCAGAGTCCAATGGCGGCGAGCTTTACACCACTCCAGCCGACGCTTGGCATTGCGCATGGTGATCTTAGGCTTGTGTGCGGCTGCTCGGCCATGGAAACCCATTTCATGAAGCTCTCGACTAACAGTTCTTGTGCTGATGTTGCTTCCAGAAGAAGGTTGGAAGTCAGTCGTGAGTGTTGCAAACGAGGACAGACAATTTTTTACACGGTTCAGAACTCAGCGGTCCCGATCTGTGAGGTTGTGTGGCCTCCCACTTCGTGGCTGAGTTGTTGTTTTGGCTCCTAGACGTTTCCACTTCACAGTAACAGAGCTTACAGTTGACCAGGGCAGCTCCAGCAGGGCAGAAATTTGAGGAACTGACTTGTTGGAAAGGAGGCATCCTATGACGTTGCCCATTGAAAGTCACTGAGCTCTTCAGTAAAGCCATTCTACTGCCAATGTTTGTCTGTAGAGATTGCCTGGCTGTGTGCTTGATTTGATACACCTGTCTATGATGGTGCCGTAACTCCGAGACGGGGCGGGTGTTAAACTGGTCAGAGGCAGTAGGACTACTGGAACATTGGGAGCATTTTGTAACTGAACTAAATGACTACTCACTCATAGCACTCACTTCTGTCATGAAGTGCTTTGAGGCTAGTTAAGGATCATATCACCTCCACCTTACTGGCCACCCTAAACCCACTTCAGTTTGCCTACCGCCCCAACAGGTCCACAGACCATCACACTGCACACTGCCCTATCCCATCTGGACAAGAGAAATACCTATGTAAGAATGCGCTTCATTGATTATAGCCTTCAACAAAATAGTACCCTTCAAGCTCATCATCAAGCTCGAGGCCCTGGGTCTCAACCCCACCCTGTGAAATTGGGTGGGTACTGGACTTCCTGACAGGCCACACCCAGGTGGTGAAGGTAGGAAACATCTCCACTTCGCTGACCCTCAACACTGGGGCCCCACAAGGGTGCGTTCTGAGCTCTCTCCTGTACTCCCTGTTCACCCACGACTGCGTGGCCACGCACGCCTCCAACTCAATCATCAAGTTTGCAGACGACACAACAGTGGTAGGCTTGATTACCAACAACGACGAGACGGCCTACAGGGAGGAGGTGAGGGCCCTCGGTGTGTGGTGTCAGGAAAAGATGATTGTGGACTTCAGGAAACAGCAGAGGGAACACCCCCCCATCCACATCGACGGGACAGTAGTGGAGAAGGTGGAAAGTTAAGTTCCTCGGCGTACACATCACAGACAAACTGAAATGGTCCACCCACACAGACAGTGTAGTGAAGAAGGAGCAGCAGCACCTCTTCAACCTCAGGAGGCTGAAGAAATGTGTCTTGTCACCCAAAACCCTCCAGGACACCTACACCACCCGATGTCACAGGAAGGCCAAAAAGATTGTCAAGGACAACAACCACCCGAGCCACTGCCTGTTCACCCCGCTACCATCCAGAAGGCGAGGTCAGTACAGGTGCATCAAAGCTGGGACCGAGAGACTGAAGAACAGCTTCTATCTCAAGGGCATTAGACTGTTAAATAGCCACCACTAACTCAGAGAGGCTGCTGCCAACATTGAGACCCAATCACTGGACACTTTAAATCATGCCACTTAAATAATGTTTACATATCTGTCATTACTCATATCACACAATATATATATATATATATATATATATACACACATATATATATATTTGTTGCTCTTTTGCACCCCAGTATCTTTACTTGCACATCTGCACATCTATCACTCCAGTGTTTAATTGCTAAATTGTAATTATTTTGCCACTATGGCCTATTTATTGCCTTTACCTCCCTTATCTCACCTCATTTGCACACACTGTATCTAGACTTTTCTATTGTGTTGTCTTTACGTTATTCAAGATGTATGTAAACAACATTCTAAAGATGGATTCAGTACATCGTTTGACATGTTTCTACTGACTGTTACGGAACTTTTAGACATTTCGTCACGTTATAGTGGACGCGCTTTGCTTACCAAACCCGCTAACCAAAGTAGCTAATTGGACATAAATAACAGACATTTTCGAACAAATCAAGCATTTATTGTGGACCTGGGATTTCTAGGACTGCATTCTGATGAAGTTCATCAAAGGTAAGGAAACATTTATCATGTATTTTCTGGTTTCTGTTGACTCCAACATGGAGGCTAATTTGGCTTCTGTTCTGAGCGCCGTCTCAGATTATTGCATGGGTTGCTTTTTCCGTAAACGTTTTGTGAAATCTGACACAGCGGTTGCATTAAGGAGAGGTATATCTATAATTCCATGTGTATAACTTGTATTATCATCTACATTTATGATGAGTATTTCTGTTGAAACGATGTGGCTTTGCAAAATCACTTGATGTTTAGTGAATCTAACGCGCCAATGTAAACTCAGATTGTTTTATGTAAATATGAACTTTATCAAACAAAACATGCATGTATGGTGTAACATGAAGTCCTATGAGTGTCATCTGATGAAGATAATACAAGGTTAGTGATTAATTTTATCTTTATTTATGCTTTTTGTGAATGCTATATTTTGCTGGAAAATGGCTGTGCTTATTGTGGTTTGGTGGAGACCTAACTTAATCGTTTGTAGTGCTTTCGCTGAAAAGCCTATTTGAAATCGGACACTTTGGTGGGATTAACAACGAGAATAGCTTTAAAATGATATAATACACGTATGTTTTAGGAATTGTAATTATGAGATTTCTGTGATTTGAATTTGGTGCCCTCTATTTTTACTGGTAGTTGTCATATCAAACCCGGTATTGGAATTGCAGCCATAACAGGTTAAGACACTTGGCCGTTCAGCTAACTCCAAACGGTGGGGACCGACGGCGAGCCAGACACCGGACACCAGGGTATTAGTGGGACAACAGCACTAATTGCGTGCAAACTAGACTACAGGAACTATATAACGTTAGCTAGTTGATGACAAAAATAGCACTTTGTAAAGTGAAGCAGAAGTTAACAGAGTTCCTGTCAATAGAAGAGAAGCCACTTAATAACACCGTGTGATGGATTGGTAAAACGCTACGTTTCCTGAGGAGAGCTGTTAAAAATACTAGACACGTGAAGAAGAAACCAGAGCATTGTGGGTACTATACAGATACGTTGGGCTAACGGCCACAAAGATTTGATTGGCCGGTTAGGTGTGATTGAATAAGGGTTCAGACTATAGTGAACCGACTGAAATAGAGACCTTGTGCAAAACAAACACCAGAAAAAAGAGCGAGGAAAGAACAAAGAGAAAATGGAAAAGAAAGACATACAGTAGAAAGAATGAAGACAGTGTTCATCATCGAGGGACTACAACCACTGCCCAGTACCTGGACGGAGCCCCCCAGCCTATCAGCTGTTAGACGAGACCCCAGCGGCTCCCTATTGGTCACTGGAGTGGGCTGGGACTCACTTCCTTTGGGTTCTGGCGACTGGTGCGACAGCAAGGGAAGAGAGGGCAGGACGAAGAGGGAGAGATGGAGGGAGGACAGGACGAAGAGGGAGAGATGGAGGGAGGACAGGACAAAGAGGGAGAAATGGAGGGAGGACAGGACGAAGAGGGAGAGATGGAGGGAGGACAGGACAAAGAGGGAGAGATGGAGGGAGGACAGGACAAAGAGGGAGAGATGGAGGGAGGACAGGACAAAGAGGGAGAGATGGAGGGAGGACAGGACAAAGAGGGAGAGATGGAGGGAGGACAGGACAAAGAGGGAGAGATGGAGGGAGGACAGGACAAAGAGGGAGAGATGGAGGGAGGACAGGACGAAGAGGGAGAGATGGAGGGAGGACAGGACAAAGAGGGAGAGATGGAGGGAGGACAGGACAAAGAGGGAGAGATGGAGGGAGGACAGGACAAAGAGGGAGAGATGGAGGGAGGACAGGACGAAGAGGGAGAGATGGAGGGAGGACAGGACAAAGAGGGAGAGATGGAGGGAGGACAGGACAAAGAGGGAGAGATGGAGGGAGGACAGGACGAAGAGGGAGAGATGGAGGGAGGACAGGACGAAGAGGGAGAGATGGAGGGAGGACAGGACAAAGAGCGAGAGATGGAGGGAGGACAGGACAAAGAGGGAGAGATGGAGGGAGGACAGGACAAAGAGGGAGAGATGGAGGGAGGACAGGACAGAGGGAGAGATGGAGGAAGGAGAGAGATGAAGGAGGAGATGGTAAAGGAGGAAGGAGAGAGATGAAGGAGGAGATGGTAAAGGAGGAAGGAGAGAGATGAAGGAGGAGATGGTAAAGGAGGAAGGAGAGAGATGAAGGAGGAGATGGTAAAGGAGGAAGGGAGAGATGAAGGAGGAGATGGTAAAGGAGGAAGGAGAGAGATGAAGGAGGAGATGGTAAAGGAGGAAGGAGAGAGATGAAGGAGGAGATGGTAAAGGAGGAAGGAGAGAGATGAAGGAGGAGATGGTAAAGGAGGAAGGAGAGAGATGAAGGAGGAGATGGTAAAGGAGGAAGGAGAGAGATGAAGGAGGAGATGGTAAAGGAGGAAGGAGAGAGATGAAGGAGGAGATGGTAAAGGAGGAAGGAGAGAGATGAAGGAGGAGATGGTAAAGGAGGAAGGAGAGAGATGAAGGAGGAGATGGTAAAGGAGGAAGGAGAGAGATGAAGGAGGAGATGGTAAAGGAGGAAGGAGAGAGATGAAGGAGGAGATGGTAAAGGAGGAAGGAGAGAGATGAAGGAGGAGATGGTAAAGGAGGAAGGAGAGAGATGAAGGAGGAGATGGTAAAGGAGGAAGGAGAGATGAAGGAGGAGATGGTAAAGGAGGAAGGAGAGGGAGGAGTGTAAAAGGAAAGAAAAAAAACAATTAAGTTTAAAGAGGTTGTGTCTTTTCCCTCTTGTGCAGAAGCAGTTAGACAGCTACTTAAGACAGTGCTCAACCAGAGGACACAGACAGACAGACCTGAGGGGCAGTGTGGTGACGTGGGGGGAGTGCACGTGAGGACTACATGACAGAAGACTACACGTAACATGCATAAGCACAAACGGCTGAACAAGCCGACTGTCGGAGACTGAAACCAGTCTGTATCTGGTCTCTTTAATATAGCCTGGGTACCAGTCTGTTTGGCTTGACAACGATGATTGAGTTGGCAGAAGTACCAGTGGATGTGGACCAGGCTACAGTTATGTTCGTAACACTAAATGTCAAATTCAGCTAATGCAGAGAATGACGTGTGAAATTTGAATGAAAAAATGTTGAGCTTGTTCCTCAGTTTTGATGTAAGTCAGTCTATCAAGAGAAACTGAAGTAGCTGTTCTTCATCAAGGACTGGGTCTTCAGTGTGTGTGTGTGTGTGTGTGTCCTACCTGGTTTTTGGTCTGCTGTGTTGCCTTGTCTCTACTGCTGGACTGTAGGAGGGTCTCACTGGGGACTGGACCAATGGGAGTAGGCTGAGGAGAGAGGTTAATAAAGATCATCATTAACTAAACAGCCAATAGGAGTGTACTGAGGAGAGGGGTTAAAGGTTATGATTAAAACTAAACAGCCAATAGGAGTGTACTGAGGGGTTAAAGGTCATCATTAACTAAACAGCCAATAGGACTGTACTGAGGAGAGGGGTTAAAGGTCATGGATCAATGATATGCATGCTGATACATGGGGCCCGTTGTCCTGCAGAGAGACAGAGCATTAATAGTAGAGATATGGACTGACCAGTGGCTTGCCGACCCAGTCGTACTCGTAATCAAAGACGTAGCCGTTGCTATCGAAGAGGTCGGTGAAGAGTTTCCTTAAGTAGTCGTAGTCCGGCTTCTCCAAGAAGTCCAGAGAACCCACATAACGCAGGTAGGTGGCCATCTCTTCAACAAGGAGAAAAAAAACATTAAATACAGGTAGGAAAAACACAATGAAATACCTTTCCAATATTTCAGGTGTTACGTAGTTATTTACTCCTAACCAGCAGGATAACCTAAAGTACTGAAAGGAACTAGAAGTGAGTCAGAAAGAAGCACAAAGAGAAGAGACCCAGACCTGGGAAGCTCTCACACAGCACCTCGATGGGCGTGGTTCTCTTGGTGTCACCTATCTTCTGATAGCGCTCCTTCAGAGTGTCTGCCTGGGAGGGAGAGTGGAAGGAGAGAGAGAGAGAGAGAGAGAGAGAGAGAGAGAGAGAGAGAGTGGAAGGAGAGCGAGAGAGTGGAAAGAGAGAGAGAGGAAGGAGAGAGGAAGGAGAGAGAGAGAGAGAGGAAGGAGAGAGAGAGAGAGAGAGAAAGGAGAGTGAGGAGAGAGGAAGGAGAGTGAGGAGAGAGAGAGAGGAAGGAGAGAGAGGAAGGAGAGAGAGAGAGGAAGGAGAGAGAGGAAGAGAGAGAGAGAGAGAGAGAGAGAGAGAGAGAGAGAGAGAGAGAGAGAAGGAGAGAGAGAGAGAGGGGGGAAGGAGAGAGAGAGAGAGGGGAAGGAGAGAGAGAGAGGGGAAGGAGAGAGAGAGAGAGGAAGGAGAGAGGAAGGAGAGAGGAAGGAGAGAGGAAGGAGAGAGAGAAAGAGAAGGAGAGAGGAAGGAGAGAGAAAGAGAGGAGAGAGAGAGAGAGGAAGGAGAGAGAAGGAGAGAGGAAGGAGAGAGGAAGAGAGAGAAGGAGAGAGGAAGGAGAGAGGAAGGAGAGAGGAAGGAGAGAGAGAAAGAGAGGAAGGAGAGAGGAAGGAGAGAGAGAAAGAGAGGAAGGAGAGAGGAAGGAGAGAGAGAGAGAGGAAGGAGAGAGAGAGAGAGAGAGAGAGAAGGAGAGAGAGAGAGAGAGGTGGTGTAAGAGATAATGAAGGTTCATTTGGATGATTAAGAGTCAGTACTTAGTCATGAGAAAGGTTCTGCTGCACGGGCACGGAGACAACAACGCCCTGGCACACACAAACAACGCCCTGGCACACGGAAACAACGCCCTGGCACACGCAAACAACGCCCTGGCACACGCAAACAACGCCCTGGCACACGCAAACAACGCCCTGGCACACGGAAACAACGCCCTGGCACACGGAAACAACGCCCTGGCACACGGGAACAACGCCCTCGCACACGGAAACAACGCCCTGGCACACGGAAACAACGCCCTGGCACACGGAAACAACGCCCTGGCACACGGAAACAACGCCCTGGCACACGGGAACAACGCCCTGGCACACGGAAACAACGCCCTGGCACACGGAAACAACGCCCTGGCACACGGAAACAACGCCCTGGCACACGGGAACAACGCCCTGGCACACGGAAACAACGCCCTGGCACACGGAAACAACGCCCTGGCACACGGAAACAACGCCCTGGCACACGGAAACAACGCCCTGGCACACGGAAACAACGCCCTGGCACACGGAAACAACGCCCTGGCACACGGAAACAACGCCCTGGCACACGGAAACAGCGATGTGAGATGGAGATCTGTGCCTGGATGTGTGTCTGTCTAGACTGATAAAGTAGTGAGGTCTAGTCGACAGACAGTCTGACAGTAGCGGTCCTAACATGGACCTATGAGCAACATACACCACATTATCAGAAGGATGTGCCAATGCTCCGTGTGCTTTGTCATTATGGGGAATTGTGTGTAGATTGATGAGGGGAAAAAAATATGTATTTAATTAATGCATTTTAGAATAACACTCCAACTGTAAAGGTCAAGGGGTCTGAATACTTTCCAAATTTACTGGATATATAGTGTATAGACAGAGGGGACTCTGTTAGTGTGGTCTTGTTCCTGTATCCTCATGGGGGAACTGAAATTCCCCAAAAAGACGAGTAAAACAAAGAAAAATCTCCTTGGACATTTCACATCTGCATGATGAAAAAGGCTACCTTAACCTTAGCAGTTAGGTATTAAGGTTAGATGTTAATAAGGTTAGTAAAACAGGTGTGTTCGTTCCTACCTTCAGGCCTTGCCAGGGCAGACTGCCTCGCAGGAAGTACATGAACATGTGACCTAGAGCTTCCAGGTCATCTCTCCTGCTTTGTTCTACAGAGACAGGAAACACACACAGCTTCAGAAACATCTTGTTGAGTTGAGTTCCTGATAATACTAACTGTTGAACCAGATAAATCAAACAATCATTATTAACCCTGTTTCAAAGATGGGCATAGAAAATGTCATATGTTAAGAGCTCGTTTCTCAGATCCAGGTTAAACCTACTCCTGGACTTTCAACTAGCCCTGTGAGACAACCCTAAAATACCTCCAGTCGGACAACAGAGGCGCAGTGTAAAGTTTGGGAATTTTCAACAACTACAAAACATTTTTTGGGGATCAGAATTGATTAAACATGAGATTCCTCAGGCTTAACGTAAACGTAAACACACACACACACACACACACACACACACACACACACACCTGGCTTGATGCAGTCCAACGCCTTGAACTGATACTAACCATAGAGACTTCCACTGCTAATAAGGGTTAGAATTTCCTAAAACTCAGGAAGTATAGATGATTTTTTTGGCCGTATCCAGATTGTCAGACCTTGGGCCATAGCGGGACATTCAGTAATGCCGGCAATGAACACAAGGGGTGCTGTTTTCAAACCCCACTGATAGTGTAATCTGTAGGTTAGCAATGCTAACAAGTTCATGTCCTGCATTAGAGAATGCTAACGAGGCCATTTTTTATTTATTTTACCTTTATATAACGAGGCAAATCAGTTATTTTCAGTGACGGCCTAGGAACAGTGGGTTAACTGCCTTGTTGAGGGGCAGAACGACAGATTTGTTCCTTGTCGGCTCGGGGATTCGATCTTGCAACGTTTCGGTTACTAGTCCAACGCTCTAACCCCTAGGCTACCTGCCATTGCAACACAGTTTCTCTCTCTCACACACACACACACACACACACACACACACACACACACACACACATACACACATTCAAGGGATTATTTAGAAAATGTTACACATTGTAGGATAATAGTGAAGACATCAAATAACACGTATGGTATCATGTAGTAACCAAAAAAACACATTCTAAATATATTTCATATTCAAAATTCTTCAAATAGCCACCCTTTGCCTTGACAGCTTTACATACCTTTGGCATTCTCTCAACCAGCTTCATCATTCTCTCAACCAGCTTCATCATTCTCTCAACCAGCTTCATCACTCTCTCAACCAGCTTCATCATTCTCTCAACCAGCTTCATCATTCTCTCAACCAGCTTCATCACTCTCTCAACCAGCTTCATCACTCTCTCAACCAGCTTCAGCATTCTCTCAACCAGCTTCAGCATTCTCTCAACCAGCTTCAGCATTCTCTCAACCAGCTTCATCATTCTCTCAACCAGCTTCATCATTCTCTCAACCAGCTTCACCGAGGCATTCTCTCAACCAGCTTCATCATTCTCTCAACCAGCTTCATCATTCTCTCAACCAGCTTCACCGATTCATTCATCATTCAACCAGCTTCATCATTCTCTCAACCAGCTTCATCATTCTCTCAACCAGCTTCATCATTCTCTCAACCAGCTTCACCGAGGCATTCTCTCAACCAGCTTCATCATTCTCTCAACCAGCTTCATCATTCTCTCAACCAGCTTCACCGAGGCATTCTCTCAACCAGCTTCATCATTCTCTCAACCAGCTTCATCATTCTCTCAACCAGCTTCAGCATTCTCTCAACCAGCTTCACCGAGGCATTCTCTCAACCAGCTTCAGCATTCTCTCAACCAGCTTCACCGAGGCATTCTCTCAACCAGCTTCATCATTCAACCAGCTTCATCATTCTCAACCAGCTTCATCATTCTCTCAACCAGCTTCATCATTCTCATTCTCAACCAGCTTCACCGAGGCATTCTCTCAACCAGCTTCACCGAGGCATTCTCTCAACCAGCTTCAGCATTCTCTCAACCAGCTTCACCGAGGCATTCTCTCAACCAGCTTCAGCATTCTCTCAACCAGCTTCACCTCTCAACCAGCTTCACCGAGGCATTCTCTCAACCAGCTTCACCGAGGCATTCTCTCAACCAGCTTCATCATTCTCTCAACCAGCTTCACCGAGGCATTCTCTCAACCAGCTTCACCGAGGCATTCTCTCAACCAGCTTCACCGAGGCATTCTCTCAACCAGCTTCACCGAGGCATTCTCTCAACCAGCTTCATCGAGGCGTTCTCTCAACCAGCTTCATCAAGGCGTTCTTTCAACCAGCTTCATCAAGGCAAAGGGTGGCTATTTTGAAGAATCTCAAATATAAAATATATTTTTATTTGTTGAATACTTTTTTGGTTACAACATGATTCCATATGTGTTATTTCATAGTTTTGATGTCTTCACTATTATTCTACAATGTAGAAAATAGTAAAAAGAAAGAAAAACCCTTGAATGAGTAGGTCTGTCCAAATGTTTGACTGGTACTGTATGTATACAAGTAACTCAAAAAAGACTAGTCACAGTTTGCTGCAGCAAATGAATCATAACCAGGAGGATTCTCAGCTGTTACCAAGCGAATGCTTAATTTTGGAAAAAGCAAACCACTTACAGGGCATTTCAAAAAGTATTCATACCCCTGGACTTTATCCACATTTTGTTCCGTTACAGCCTCATTCTACAAATGTATAAATAAAAACAGAAATATCACATTTACATAAGTATTCAGACCCTTTACTATAAGACTCGAAATTGAGCTCAGGTATATCCTGTTTCCATTGATCACCCTTGATGTTTCTACAACATGGAGTCCACCTGAGGTAAATTAGATTGATTGGATATGATTAGGAAAGGCTTCTATTCCAATATAATCCATCCACCTGTCAGGTGTGGCATATCAAGAAGCTGATTAAACAGCATTATCATTACACAGGTGCACCTTGTGCTGGGGGCAATAAAAGGCCCCTATGTCCAGTTGTCACACAACAATGCCACAGATGTCTCAAGTTGAGGGTGCGTGGCATGCCGACTGCAGGAATGTCCACCAGAGCTTATTTTTAAAGAATTTGGCAGAACATCCAACCAGCCTCACAACCGCAGACCCAAGGCGAGCAGTTTGCTGATGTCAACATTGTGAACAGAGTGCACCACGGTGGAGGTTGGCAGGCATAAGCTATGGACAACGAACACAATTGTTTTTTTTTTTTTAAATCGATGGCAATTTGAATGCACAGAAATACTGTGACGAGATCCTAAGGCCCATTTTCTTTAGGGTATCTGTGACCAACAAGATGCATATCTGTATTCCCAGTCATGTAAAATCCTAATTCATTGAATTCAACCGAATGATTTCATTATATGAACTATAACATCTGCCTGCTGCTGAAATGTCTCTAGGCTATGTAGGCCAGCCTGCTGCTGAAATGTCTCTTGGCCAGCCTGTTGCCGAAATGTCTCTCGAGGCTATGTAGGCCAGCTTGCTGCTGAAATGTCTCTCTAGTCTATGTAGGCCAGCCTGCTGCTGAAATGTCTCTTGGCCAGCCTGCAGCTGAAATGTCTCTTGAGGCTATGTAGGCCAGCCTGCTGCTGAAATGTCTCTTGGCCAGCCTGCAGCTGAAATGTCTCTTGGCCAGCCTGCTGCTGAAATGTCTCTTGGCCAGCCTGCTGCTGAAATGTCTCTTGGCCAGCCTGCTGCTGAAATGTCTCTTGGCCAGCCTGCAGCTGAAATGTCTCTTGGCCAGCCTGCTGCTGAAATGTCTCTTGGCCAGCCTGCAGCTGAAATGTCTCTAGCTGGCTGATGTAGATTGCATGTTTTATTTTTTCTCCCCAATGTCCTGGTATCCAATTGGTAGTTACAGTCTGTTCTCATCGCTGCAACTCCAATACGGACTCGGGAGAGGCGAAGGTCAAGAGCCGTGCGTCCTCCGAAACACAACCCCAACCAAGCTGCACTGCTTTTTGACACAACGCCTACTTGATCCGGAAGCCAGCCGCACCAATGTGTCGGAGGGAAAGACCGTACACCTGACCGTTGTCAGCGGTCAGCCCGCCACAGGAGTCGCTAGTGCACGATGGGACAAGGACATCCCTGCCGGCCCCTCCACTTCGACATTGTAGTATTGTGTGTAGGCAAATGATAAAAAAAATCTAAATTTAATCCATTTTCAATTCAGGCTATAACACAACAAAATGTGGAAAAAGTCAAGGTGAGTATTGATGCTCATGTAGGGTGTGGTGCCCGTCAGGCTGTTTACCTCTGCCCAGGTGAGTATTGATGCTCATGTAGGGTGTGGTACCTGTCAGGCTGTTTACCTCTGCCCAGGTGAGTATTGATGCTCATGTAGGGTGTGGTACCTGTCAGGCTGTTTACCTCTGCCCAGGTGAGTATTGATGCTCATGTAGGGTGTGGTGCCTGTCAGGCTGTTTACCTCTGCCCAGGTGAGTATTGATGCTCATGTAGGGTGGGTTGTCAGGCTGTTTACCTCTGCCCAGGTGAGTATTGATGCTCATGTAGGGTGTGGTGCCCGTCAGGTGTTTACCTTTGCCCAGGTGAGTATTGATGCTCATGTAGGGTGTGGTACCTGTCAGGCTGTTTACCTCTGCCCAGGTGAGTATTGATGCTCATGTAGGGTGTGGTGCCCGTCAGGTGTTTACCTATTGGTGAGTGATGCTCATGTAGGGTGTGGTACCTGTCAGGCTGTTTACCTCTGCCCAGGTGAGTATTGATGCTCATGTAGGGTGTGGTGCCCGTCAGGCTGTTTACCTCTGCCCAGGTGAGTATTGATGCTCATGCCCAGGTGAGTATTGATGCTCATGTAGGGTGTGGTACCTTGTCAGGCTGTTTACCTCTGCCCAGGTGAGTATTGATGCTCATGTAGGGTGTGGTACCTGTCAGGCTGTTTACCTTTGCCCAGGTGAGTATTGATGCTCATGTAGGGTGTGGTACCTGTCAGGCTGTTTACCTCTGCCCAGGTGAGTATTGATGCTCATGTAGGGTGTGGTGCCTGTCAGGCTGTTTACAGGTGAGTATTGATGCTCATGTAGGGTGTGGTGCCCGTCAGGTGAGTATTGATGCTCATGTAGGGTGTGGTACCTGTCAGGCTGTTTACCTCTGCCCAGGTGAGTATTGATGCTCATGTAGGGTGTGGTACCTGTCAGGCTGTTTACCTTTGCCCAGGTGAGTATTGACGCTCATGTAACGTGCGGTGCCCGTCAGGCTCTTGTGCTCCCTGTAAGGGATGTGTTTCTTGGTCTCAGGGTCGATGTACTCTTTGGCCAGGCCGAAGTCGATGATGTGGATTGTGTGCTGCCGCTTGCTGCCGGGCCGGCCAACCAGGAAGTTCTCTGGCTTCACGTCCCGGTAGATCAGACTCCTGGTGTGGACGAACTCCATCCGCGTGATCTGGGGGAGGGAGGCAGGAGAGGGATGAGAGGAAGGAGGAAGACGAGACAGACCGGGTGATAGAGATAAAGTGAGAGAGAGAAGCTTTTTTAAAGCGAAGAAGAATAATTATATCACGACGATTTGTTTTACTTTATAAAGGACTGAATGCTAAGTTAAGGATTCCTAGAACGGATAAATCTTGTGTGAAGTGAGAGGTGTCAAAGCCCTTGAGCCCAACAACAGCAGGAGAGACTCAAAGCCCCCTCCAGTAGTCCAGAGGTCATTACAACACAGTACCCTCTGGATGTAAAAAATGATGAGGCACGAAGAGTACAAAAAGAAAGTGCTTATGGGAAAATTAACTGACACTTTTTGCTGACTGTTATAAAAACAAGAACAGAAGCAACTTAATCTTCCATACAGACCATCCCCTGGCACAGTGCTATATTAACCAGACCATCCCCTGGCACAGTGCTATATTAACCAGACCATCCCCTGGCACAGTGCTATATTAACCAGACCATCCCCTGGCACAGTGCTATATTAACCAGACCATCCCCTGGCATGGCACAGTGCTATATTAACCAGACCATCCCCTGGCACGGCACAGTGCTATATTAACCAGACCATCCCCTGGCATGGCACAGTGCTATATTAACCAGACCATCCCCTGGCACGGCACAGTGCTATATTAACCAGACCATCCCCTGGCATGGCACAGTGCTATATTAACCAGACCATCCCCTGGCATGGCACAGTGCTATATTAACCAGACCATCCCCTGGCACGGCACAGTGCTATATTAACCAGACCATCCCCTGGCAACAGTGCTATATTAACCAGACCATCCCCTGGCATGGCACAGTGCTATATTAACCAGACCATCCCCTGGCACGGCACAGTGCTATATTAACCAGACCATCCCCTGGCACGGCACAGTGCTATATTAACCAGACCATCCCCTGGCACAGTGCTATATTAACCAGACCATCCCCTGGCACGGCACAGTGCTATATTAACCAGGCCATCCCCTGGCATGGCACAGTGCTATATTAACCAGACCATCCCCTGGCACGGCACAGTGCTATATTAACCAGACCATCCCCTGGCATGGCACAGTGCTATATTAACCAGACCATCCCCTGGCATGGCACAGTGCTATATTAACCAGACCATCCCCTGGCATGGCAGTGCTATATTAACCAGACCATCCCCTGGCACAGTGCTATATTAACCAGACCATCCCCTGGCATGGCACAGTGCTATATTAACCAGACCATCCCCTGGCACAGTGATATATTAACCAGACCATCCCCTGGCACAGTGCTATATTAACCAGACCATCCCCTGGCATGGCACAGTGCTATATTAACCAGGCCATCCCCTGGCACAGTGCTATATTAACCAGACCATCCCCTGACACAGTGCTATATTAACCAGACCATCCCCTGGCACGGCACAGTGCTATATTAACCAGACCATCCCCTGGCATGGCACAGTGCTATATTAACCAGACCATCCCCTGGCACAGTGCTATATTAACCAGACCATCCCCTGGCACAGTGCTATATTAGCCAGACCATCCCCTGGCACAGTGCTATATTAACCAGACCATCCCCTGGCACGGCACAGTGCTATATTAACCAGACCATCCCCTGGCACGGCACAGTGCTATATTAACCAGACCATCCCCTGGCACGGCACAGTGCTATATTAACCAGACCATCCCCTGGCATGGCACAGTGCTATATTAACCAGACCATCCCCTGGCATGGCACAGTGCTATATTAGCCAGACCATCCCCTGGCATGGCACAGTGCTATATTAGCCAGACCATCCCCTGGCACGGCACAGTGCTATATTAGCCAGACCATCCCCTGGCACACAGTGCTATATTAGCCAGACCATCCCCTGGCACAGTGCTATATTAACCAGACCATCCCCTGGCACGGCACAGTGCTATATTAACCAGACCATCCCCTGGCACGGCACAGTGCTATATTAACCAGACCATCCCCTGGCATGGCACAGTGCTATATTAACCAGACCATCCCCTGGCATGGCACAGTGCTATATTAACCAGACCATCCCCTGGCACAGTGCTATATTAACCAGACCATCCCCTGGCACGGCACAGTGCTATATTAACCAGACCATCCCCTGGCACGGCACAGTGCTATATTAACCAGACCATCACCTGGCATGGCACAGTGCTATATTAACCAGACCATCCCCTGGCATGGCACAGTGCTATATTAACCAGACCATCCCCTGACACAGTGCTATATTAACCAGACCATCCCCTGGCACGGCACAGTGCTATATTAACCAGACCATCCCCTGGCATGGCACAGTGCTATATTAACCAGACCATCCCCTGGCACAGTGCTATATTAACCAGACCATCCCCTGGCACAGTGCTATATTAACCAGACCATCCCCTGGCACAGTGCTGGATTTAGCCAGACCATCCCCAGGCATGGCACAGTGCTATATTAACCAGACCATCCCCTGGCACGACACAGTGCTATATTAACAGACCATCCCCTGGCACCACAGTGCTATATTAACCAGACCATCCCTGGCACGGCACAGTGCTATATTAGCCAGACCATCCCCTGGCACAGTGCTATATTAGCCAGACCATCCCCTGGCACGGCACAGTGCTATATTAACCAGACCATCCCCTGGCACGGCACAGTGCTATATTAACCAGACCATCCCCTGGCACAGCACAGTGCTATATTAACCAGACCATCCCCTGGCACGGCACAGTGCTATATTAACCAGACCATCCCCTGGCACGGCACAGTGCTATATTAACCAGACCATCCCCAGGCACGGCACAGTGCTATATTAGCCAGACCATCCCCTGGCACGGCACAGTGCTATATTAGCCAGACCATCCCTGGCATGGCACAGTGCTATATTAACCAGACCATCCCCTGGCACGGCACAGTGCTATATTAACCAGACCATCCCCTGGCACGGCACAGTGCTATATTAACCAGACCATCCCCTGACACAGTGCTATATTAACCAGACCATCCCCTGACACAGTGCTATATTAACCAGACCATCCCCTCTACTGGGGGGGTAGTGATGGGGGATAACTCAGGATACAGTCAGCTAATATAAATCTGGAACAGTAATGGTACAGGGCAACCCCAAACAGTTTCAGCTGGACTTTCACCTAATCAAAGAATTAGCCCAGCAGGAGAAGCTCTCTCTCTCTCTCTCGAGAAAGATACCCCCACCCCGAGCGGGTCAGACCAGACCTCATTATTATATAACCCCACAGACAAGCAACCCAAAGCGGGAAAGTCAACCTCCCAGCACAGAGTACTCCTCCCTCCTTGAAATGAAGGGTAAATTCACCCAGCTGGAGGTAAGGCAGGTGGAGCTGGAACACACTCCAGTCAGCACAAATAACAATCCAGCTCAACAACACCCCCTCAACCAGACCCGGACAACAACACCCCCTCAACCAGACCCGGACAACACCACCCCCTCAACCAGACCCGGAGAGCCGGAGGTGGAGAGAGACATGTCTGCAACTCTGGACTGTGGTGAGACAACATCAACAGGAGAAGGAGCAGAACAGGGTCAGCGCACTCCCTCTAGCACCAGGGTCAGCGCACTCCCTCTAGCACCAGGGTCAGCGCACTCCTGGCACCAGGGTCAGCTGTTCTAGCACCAGGGTCAGGCATGGCACCAGGGTCAGAACAACCCACTAGCACCAGGGTCAGCGCACCCCTCTAGCACCAGGGTCAGCGCACCCTTCTAGCACCAGGGTCAGCACCAGGGTCAGCGCACTCCCTCTAGGGTCACCAGGGGTCAGCGCACTCCCTCTAGCACCAGGGTCAGCGCACTCCCTCTAGCACCAGGGGTCAGCGCACTCCACCAGGGTCTAGCACCAGGGTCAGCGCACTCCCTCTAGCACCAGGGTCAGCGCGCACTCCCTCTAGCACCAGGGTCAGCGCACTCCCTCTAGCACCAGGGTCAGCGCACTCCCTCTAGCACCAGGGTCAGCGCACTCCCTCTAGCACCAGGGTCAGCGCACTCCCTCTAGCACCAGGGTCAGCGCACTCCCTCTAGCACCAGGGTCAGCGCACTCCCTCTAGCACCAGGGTCCGCACTCCCTCTAGCACCAGGGGGTCAGCGCACTCCCTCTAGCACCAGGGTCAGCGCACTCCCTCTAGCACCAGGGTCAGCGCACTCCCTCTAGCACCAGGGTCAGCGCACTCCCTAGCACCAGGGTCAGCGCACTCCCTCTAGCACCAGGGTCAGCGCACTCCCTCTAGCACCAGGGTCAGCGCACTCTCAAAGGTGTTCTAGCACCAGGGTTTTCAGCGCACTCCCTCTAGCCATCATTGCACCAGGGTCAGCGCACTCCCTCTAGCACCAGGGTCAGCGCAAGCACCAGGGTCAGCGCACTCTCAAATGTTGTTTTTTGCCAGCACCAGGGTCAGCGCACTCCCTCTAGTTGTTTTTTTTTGCATTGTACACACACACACTATACGATACATTTATTAAACATAAGAATGAGTGTGAGTTTGTCACAAAACCTTTGGATAGTGGGAAGTGACAAAGAGCTCTTATAGGACCAGACCACAAAATATAATAATCAATAATTTTGCTCTTTATTTAACCATCTTACATATAAAAGCTTACTTGTTCATCAAAATTGTGAATAACTCACCACGGGTTAATTAGAAGGGTGGGCTTGAAAGGACGCACATAACTCTGCAATGTAACTTCTTATGTCTGGGGGCAGTATTGAGTAGCTTGGATGAATAAGGTGCCCAGAGTAAACTGCCTGCTCCTCAGTCCCAGTTGCTAATATATGCATATTATTAGTATAGTTGGATAGAAAACACTCTGAAGTTTCTAAAACTGTTTGAATGATGTCTGTGAGTATAACAGAACTCATATGGCAGGCAAAAACCTGAGAAGAAAATCCATCCAGGAAGTGGGAAATCTGAGGTTGGTCGATTTTCAACTCAGCCCCTTATTGAAAATACAGTGGGATATTGGTCATTTTGCACTTCCTAAGGCTTCCACTAGATGTCGACCGTCTTTAGAAACTTGTTTCTGGCTTCTACTGTGAAGGGGGGCTGAATGAGAGGGGAATGAGTCAGAGGTCTGCCAGCAGCCACGAGCTGGTCACCTGCATTCACATGAGGTAGCTCCCGTTCCATTTGCTTTTCTGAAGACAAAGGAATTCTCCGGTTGGAACATTATTGAAGATTTATATTAAAAACATCCTAAAGATTGATTCTATACTTCGTTTGACATGTTTCTACGGACTGTAACGGAACTTTTTGACATTGTCTGCAACTAGTGAACGCGCTTCGTGAGTTTTGATTTGTTTACCAAACGTGCTAACAAAAGTAGCTATTTGGACATAAATGGACATTATCGAACAAATCAAAGATTTATTGTGGAACTGGGATTCCTGGGAGTGCATTCTGATGAAGATCAAAGGTAAGTTAATATTTATAATGTTATTTCTGACTTCTGTTGACTGCACAATATGGCGGATATCTTTTTGGCTTGTTGGGTCTCTGAGCGCCGTACTCAGATTATTGCATGGTTTGCTTTTTCCGTAAAGCTTTTTGGAAATCCGACTCAGCGGTTACATTAAGGAGAAGATTATTTATATTTCCATGTATTTTCATCAACATTTATAATGAGTATTTCTGTAAACTGTCTGCAAAATCAACGCACCAATGTATACTGAGATTTTTTTATATAAATATGAACTTTAATGAACAAAACATACATGTATTTTGTATCATGAAGTCCTATGAGTGTCCTATGAGTGTCATCTGATGAAGATCAAAGGTTAGTGATTAATTCTCTCTCTATTTCTGATTTTTGTGACTCCACTCTTTGGCTGGAAAATGGCTGTGTTTTTCTGTGACTTGGCTCTGACCTAACAATCGTTTGTGGTGCTTTCGCTGTGAAGCCTATTTGAAATCGGACTGTGTGGTGGGTTGACCAACAAGATTACCTTTAAAATGGTATAAGATCCTAGTATGTTTGAGGAATTTTAATTATGAGATTTCTGTTGTTTTGAATTTGGCGCCCTGCACTTTCACTGGCTGTTGTCATATCGATCCCGTTAATGGGATCTCAGCCCTAAGAAGAGAGAGAGCGAGAGAGCGAGCGAGACAGAGGAAGTGAGAGAGAGGAAGTGAGAGGGAGAGGAAGTGAGAGAGTGTTCCTACCAGCTGAATGGCGATCATGAGGACGGTCTTGAGGGAGAAGGTTCTGTCACACAAATCAAACAGGTCTTCCAGACTGGGTCCCAGCAGCTCCAGAACCATGGCATTATACTTCCCACAGGGCCCGAAGTAGAATACCTGGGGGACGCCCTCTGGAGATGGAGATAGACACAGACGGTGAGTAAAACTGAACTGATTTAAAGAAAACAAGATGGTAGGGTTTGGCTAGATAGGTTGTTAAGAAAAAATATTTTGGGGGCAAAATAACAACAATTTCTTCAGCAGGTGAAGAACCAGCTAAAATAAAAAATAAAAAATAATAAAACTCATCTTTTTCAGGACCCTGTCTTTCAAAGATAATTCGTAAAAATCCAAATAACTTCACAGATCTTCATTGTAAAGGGGTTAAACACTAGTTCCCATGCTTGGTCAATGTACCATAAACAATTAATGAACTGTCGTTAAGAAACAGCTTACAGACGGTATGCAATTAAGGTCACAGTTATGAAAACGTAGGACACTAAAGAGGCCTTTCTACTGACTCTGAAAAACACCAAAAGAAAGATGCCCAGGGTCGCTGCTCATCTGCGTAAACATGCCTTAGGCATGCTGCTAGGAGGCATGAGGATGGCCATGGCCAGGGCAATAAACTGCAATGATCGTACTGTGAGACGCCTAAGACAGCGCTACAGGGAGACAGGACCGACAGCTGATTGTCCTCACAGTGGCAGACCACGTGTAACAACACCTGCACAGGATCGGTACATCCGAACATCACACCTGCGGGACAGGTACAGGATGGCAACAACAACTGCCCGAGTTCCACCAGGAACGCACAATCCCTCCATCAGTGCTCAGACTGTCTGCAATAGGCTGAGAGAGGCTGGACTGAGGGCTTGTAGGCCTGTTGTAAGGCAGGTCCTCACCAGACATCAACGACAACGTTGCCTATGGACACAAACCCACCGTCGCTGGACCAGATAGGACTGTCAAAAGGTGCTCTTCACTGACGAGTCGTGGTTTTGTCTCACCAGGGGTGATTGTCGGATTCGCGTTTATAGTCGAAGGAATGAGCGTTACACCGAGGCCTGTACACTGGAGCGGGATCGATTTGGAGGTGGAGGGTCTGTCATGGTCTGGGGCAGTGTGTCACAGCATCATCAGACTGAGCTTGTTGTCATTGCAGGCAATCTCAACGCTGTGCATTACAGGGAAGACATCCTCCTCCCTCATGTGGTACCCTTCCTGCAGGCTCATCCTGACATGACCCTCAGCATGACAATGCCACCAGCCATACTGCTCGTTCTGTGCGTGATTTCCTGCAAGACAATAATGTCAGTGTTCTGCCATGGCCAGCGAAGAGCCAGGATCTCAATCCCATTGAGCATGTCCGGGACCTGTTGGATCGGAGGGTGAGGGATAGGGCCATTCCCCCCAGAAATGTCCGGGAACTAGCAGGTGCCTTGGTGGAAGAGTGGGGTAACATCTCACAGCAAGAACTGGCAAATCTGGTGCAGTCCATGAGGGGGAGATGCACTGCAGTACTTAATGCAGCTGGTGGCCACACCAGATACTGACTGTTACTTTTGACCCCCCTTTGTTCAGGGACACATTACTCCATTTCTGTTAGTCACATGTCTGTGGAACTTGTTCAGTGTATGTCTCAGTGGTTGAATCTTATGTTCATAAAAATACTCACACATGTTAAGTTTGCTGAAAATAAACGCAGTTGACAGTGAGAGGATGTTTCGTTTTTTGCTGGGTTAGGAGTGCTAGGCGTACATTCTTACACCAGGTGAAAAGACCTTGATCTGGGACAACATCGGTAACAAGGCAAAGGGACACACACATAAATACATATTTCAAACACAGTTTAGTCACCAGAATGGGTAAGAACTGGACCAACAGTTTCAGTGGAAAGAATGAGGATCTACAACTGTAGCAGTGAAACTAAAATAACCTGGAGCTATACATCAGAAAGATCACCTTCAGACTGCAGCTCTAACAGTCAGTCAGACCACCTTCAGACTGCAGCTCTAACAGTCAGACCACCTTCAGACTGCAGCTCTAACAGTCAGTCAGTCTACCTTTAGACTGCGGCTCTGACAGTCAGTCAGACCACCTTTAGACTGCGGCTCTGACAGTCAGACCACCTTTAGACTGCGGCTCTGACAGTCAGACCACCTTTAAACTGCGGCTCTGACAGTCAGACCACCTTTAGACTGCAGCTCTGACAGTCAGACCACCTTTAGACTGCAGCTCTGACAGTCAGACCACCTTTAGACTGCAGCTCTGACTGCGGCCACCTGACAGTCAGAGACCACCTTTAGACTGCAGCTCTGACAGTCAGACCACCTTTTAGACTGCAGCTCTCAGTGAGTCAGTCAGACCACCTTTTAGACTGCAGCTCTCAGTGACAGACTGCAGCAGTCAGTCAGTCACCTTTAGACTGCAGCTCTGACAGTCTGAGACCACCTTAAGACTGCAGCTCTGACAGTCAGAGACCACCTTTAGACTGCAGCTCTGACAGTCAGACCACCTTTAGACTGCAGCTCTAACAGTCAGTCACCTCCAGCTCTTTCAGACTGCAGCTCTAACAGTCAGTCAGACCACCTTTAGACTGCAGCTCTAACAGTCAGTCAGTCCACCTTTAGACTGCAGCTCTGACAGTCAGTCAGTCCACCTTTAGACTGCAGCTCTAACAGTCAGTCGGACCACCTTTAGACTGCAGCTCTGACAGTCAGTCAGACCACCTTTAGACTGCAGCTCTGACAGTCAGTCAGACCACCTTTAGACTGCAGCTCTAACAGTCAGTCAGTCCACCTTTAGACTGCAGCTCTAACAGTCAGTCAGACCACCTTTAGACTGCAGCTCTGACAGTCAGACCACCTTTAGACTCAGCTCAGACTGCAGCTCTCAGACCACCTTTAGACTGCAGCTCTGACAGTCAGTCAGTCCACCTTTAGACTGCAGCTCTGACAGTCAGTCAGACCACCTTTAGACTGCAGCTCTGACAGTCAGTCAGACCACCTTTAGACTGCAGCTCTAACAGTCAGTCAGACACCTATTCCTTTTACAATACAGGACTAAAGGGCTGGTGTTCCTGGGCTGATCCAGCCAGCCTGGTTCATTATGATGATAGAAATACAGTCTATATGATGTCCCTGCTGGTGATTCTCTGATCCATCTCTACACAGACGACACCATTCTGTATACATCTGGCCCTTCTTTGGACACTGTGTTAACTAACCTCCAGACGAACTTCAATGCCATACAACACTCCTTCCTGCTTTTATATGCTAGTAAAACTAAGTGCTTGCTTTTCAACCGATCGCTGCCTGCAACCGCCCGGCCGACTAGCATCACTACTCTGGACGGTTCTGACTTAGAATATGTGGACAATTACAAATACCTAGGTGTCTGGTTAGACTGTAAACTCTCCTTCCAGACTCACATGAAGCATCTCCAATCCACAATTAAATCTAGAATCGGCTTCCTATTTCGCAACAAAGCATCCTTCACTCATGCTGCCAAACATACCCTTGTAAAACTGACCATCCTACCAATCCTCGCCGATGTCATTTACAAAATAGCCTCCAACACTCTACTCAGCAAATTGGATGCAGTCTATGACAGTGCCATCTGTTTTGTCACCATAGTCCCATATACTACCCTCCACTGTGACCTGTACGCTCTCGTTGGCTGGTCCTCGCTTCATACTCTTCGCCAAACTCACTAGCTCCAGGTCATCTACAAGTCTTTGCTAGGTAAGCCCGCCTTAACTCAATGGTCACCATAGCAACACCCACCTGTAGCACGCGCTTCAGCGGGTATATTTCACTGGTCACCCCCAAAGCTAACACCTCCTTTGGCCGCCTTTCCTTCAAGTTCTTTGCTTCCAACGACTGGAACGAACTGCAAAAATCTCTGAAGCTGGAGACTCATATTTCCCTCACTAACTTTAAGCATCAGCTGTCAGAGAAGCTCACAGTTCACTGTACCTGTACATAGCCCATCTGTAAATAGCACACCCAACTACCTCATCCCAATATTGTTATTTACCCTCTTGCTCTTTTGCACCCAAGTATCTCTACTTGCACATCTATCAATCCAGTATTAATTGCTAAATTATAATTATTTTGCCACCATGGCCTATTTATTGCCTTTACCTCCCTTCTCTCACCTCATTTGCACACACTGTATATAGACTTTTCTATTGTGTTATTGACTTTACATTTGTTTATCCCATGTGTAACTCTGTTATTTTTGTTGCACTTCTTTGCTTTATCTTGGTCTGGGTCGCAGTTGTAAATGAGAACTTGTCTCAACTGGCCGACCTGGTTAAATAAAGATGAAAAAAAAATACATTTAAAAAAAACTGTCATGTCACAGATGACAACCAGAGGAAAACAACAAGACCATCTATTGATGTGTCCCAAATCTCACCCAATAAGGCTCTGGTCTAAAGTAGTGCACTATATAGGGAATAGGGCTCTGGTCTATAGTAGTGCACTATTTAGGCCTACCTGGTTAATAGGGCTCTGGTTAAATAAAGTATGTTCTCAACTATATAAAGGGGCCGAATAGGGCTCTGGTCTGGTTAAATAGTAGTGCACTGGTTAAATAAAGATAGGGAATAGATGGCTCTGGTCTATAGTAGTGGCCTACCTGGTTAAATAAAGATGTAGGGAATAGGGATGTTCTCTGGTCTAAATAAAGATAGTACCACTGGTTATAAAGATGTTCTCAGGGAATAGGGCTCCTGGTTATAGTAAAGTGTTCTAACTGGCCTACCTGGTTAATAAAGATGTTCTGGTCTGGTTAAGTAGTGAAACAAAAATACATTTCAAAAAAACTATAAGGAATAGGGCTCTGGTCTAAAGTAGTGCACTACATAAGGAATAGGGCTCTGGTCTAAAGTAGTGCACTACATAAGGAATAGGGCTCTGGTCTAAAGTAGTGCACTACATAAGGAATAGGGCTCTGGTCTAAAGTAGTGCACTACATAAGGAATAGGGCTCTGGTCTATAGTAGTACCACTATATAGGGAATAGGGCTCTAGTCTACTATAGTGGTACTACTAAAGGGAATAGTGCTCTGGTCTGTAGTAGTACCACTATATATGGAATAGGGCTCTGGTCTGTAGTAGTACCACTATATATGGAATAGGGCTCTGGTCTAAAGTAGTGCACTATATCGGGAATAGGGCCCTGGTCTATAGTAGTACCACTATATAGGGAATATGGCTCTGGTCTATAGTAGTGCACTATATAGGGAATAGTGTGTCATTTCAGAAGCATCCTAGGATTCAATACCATATTCTTACAACCTTCTATTGTCATAATTCACTGACCTGAACTCCCCAGCTGTTTATAGAACCTGTACTCAAGGTGGAGCTGTGGGGCCCGGGACTTGATGGGCTCCTGGAAATGAGAAAAAGGGGGTTTAGAGGATAAGTTTAACCACACGGGATGTTCTGAACAGCTAGCAGAGAGTCGACAGGGAGCATCTTTAGGTCTACAAACAGCTAGCAGAGAGCATCTTTAGGTCTACGTACAGCTAGCAGAGAGCATCTTTAGGTCTACGTACAACTAGCAGAGAGCATCTTTAGGTCTACGTACAACTAGCAGAGAGCATCTTTAGGTCTACGTACAGCTAGCAGAGAGCATCTTTAGGTCTACGTACAGCTAGCAGGAGCATCTTTAGGTCTATGTACAAGCATTTCGCTACAGCTTAACATCTGCAGGGTATGTGACAAATAAAATTTGATTTGATTTGAGCATCTTTAAGTCTACGTAGCAGCATCTTTAGCTAGGCTAGCAGGGAGCATCTTTAAGTCTACGTACAGCTAGCAGGGAGCATCTTTAGGTCTACGTTGTGACGGCCCTGAATTATTCTGAACCGTCTCAGTGCAGCTCCTTCCAATAGGGCGCTTTCCCTTTAATTCCCAATTAAATAGCCAGCATCAGCTGCGCAAAAGTGGGGTTGTGATGGAGACGTGAATGAGGATGTGTTCAACCCTCAGTTCCGAAGCTTCTCTATTCCGTTTGTTTTGTTGCCGTTAAACGTGTGTTTTGTAGCCTAAGAGAGTTTACCCAGGATCGGATCCACTCTTTGCGTCCGTGGACTACACCTCTCCGTTCTTCGTGGCCTTTCTCCGCTGGAGATCTATTGGCGGATTGGATTGTCTGACTGACCGACTGACTACCACCTTTTTGTATACGGTATTTCATTTGTTTTGATGTGATGTATACTGTGATTAAAATAATAAAATAAAATAATTGTATGTTTAATACTGGGTTTACGCTACACGGAATGAACGGACAAACATTGCGTGACAAAAGTCACTTGAGTTCACTGAACTCCTTTACCGGGCTGGACTCTTTTTAGGCCCGAGGTACAGGACATTTCTGGAGGAACCAGAACTCATTGTGATATTATTATATATGGGTGTGTGTGTGTGTGTGTGTGTGTGTGTGTGTAATCATTGTTGTTGCTAATACAACCCACGCAAAAGAATATAGTTGTTTTTGAAGTTCTTTCCAATGTTTTAAGGGTTTATGAAAAGTTTATTTCCATCCTGACTTTTACATAAGTCCTTTGTATTGGTGTAGACTTGACGGACCAGATGGGACTCATTCCCACCCAAACTAAAAGGAGAAACCAATGTTTTCTCTGGTAGGCACAACCTACCTGGCACCCCTATAAATAATAACCTCAAGTCAAAACCGTTACAACGTACAGCTAGCAGAGAGTCGACAGGGAGCATCTTTAGGTCTACGTACAGCTAGCAGAGTCGACAGGGAGCATCTTTAGGTCTACGTACAGCTAGCAGAGAGTCGACAGGGAGCATCTTTAGGTCTACGTACAGCTAGCAGAGAGTCGACAGGGAGCATCTTTAGGTCTACGTACATGTAGTAGTATCAGGGGTTGGGCGATTTTACGATGGCATCATCTATCGTCGATGGTGAATCACGATGTCACAAAAGATGGTTTAGCATACCGTAAAACGTCAATTAAACACTGAGTCTCATATAGCAGAATGTCCCTTTAAATAGGCGGGCAACGACACACATTTCAGCAAACAAACACCTGTTTTAACCAAATGCTGGGGCCTAAATGAATAGCTTACGAGGTTTAATGTTTGATTTGTTACATTACTCAGTAATGGCTTGAAAAAAATATGGCAATCATCCATTTTTGTTGCCAGCAAGAAAATTCTAGCCATCTAGCTGGACCTCTAAGCTGGAGCTATCTGAGCCGACCTCTCTCTCTGTGTATGTGTGCATCATGCATGTCTATGGTGTACTATGTATGCGACCTGAGCCACTTTGGTTCTGAAATCACCATCACACACGAAAGAATCAAGATTAACTTTACACTTTTTTTGCAGGTTGTTTGAGCTCATAATGTATCAATGTTTATAGTTTACAAAATAGCTATGACATATTCATTGTTATATATATATATATATATAATATAAATGATTTATTTGAATGTTTTTCTGGTTTTTGTGAAAATGTTGCCTGCTGATGCTAACGCTAAATGCTACGCTAGCTGCGTAAGCTATCAATAATCTTACACAAATGCTTGTTTTGCTATGGTTGAGAAGCATATTTTGAAAATCTGAGATGACAGTGTTGTTAACAAAAGGCTAAGCTTGAGAGCTAGCATATTAATTTCATTTCATTTGCGATTTTCATGAATAGTTAACGTTGTGTTATGCTAATGAGCTGCGGGGATAATTACACTCCTGGATGCAGGTTTTTTTCGTAGCTAAACGTGATGAACAAAACAGAGCGATTTGTCCTAAACAAATCATCTTTTTGGAAAAACTGAACATTTGCTATCTAACTGAGAGTCTCCTCATTGAAAACATCCGAAGTTCTTCAAAGGTAAATTATTTTATTTGAATGCTTTTCTTGTTTTTGTGAAAATGTTGCATGCTGAATGCTACGCTAAATGCTACGCTAGCTATCAATAATCTTACACAAATGCTTGTTTTGCTATGGTTGAGAAGCATATTTTGAAAATCTGAGATGACAGTGTTGTTAACAAAAGGCTAAGCTTGAGAGCTAGCATATTTATTTCATTTCATTTGCGATTTTCATGAATAGTTGACGTTGCGTTATGGTAATGAGCTTGAGGCTGTATTCACGATCCCGGATCCGGGATGGCTAGAATCAAGAGGTTATGAGCTGCTTTTCTCCTCCTGCCGTGACCATGCAGTACGCCTCGTGAAAGTGCAATGATCAACCCAGTACATCTAAAACAAAACAAATCACAATATACACTGATTGTTTAAAGCAAAACTATTAAAAAAACTATTGCCAACGGTAAACCTGAACAAGTTACTAAATAAATAAAGCCCAAAGAAAATGAGAACGAAAATAACCTAAATTAGTGCAAATGTCAAGTTAGACAGAATCTTTTATATCCTACAAGTCCCTCAATCTCCACTCTTGACCTCTTAGACAGTTCCAGTGTTGTCACTCTTCCCCTCTAATCTGGGACTGATTTAGACCTGGGACACCAGGTGGGTGATTCCCCTCTAATCAGGGACTGATTTAAACCTGGGACAACAGATCAACACCCCTCCTGTCTCTACCAGCTCCTGTCTCGTACAACAGATCAACACCCCTCCTGCCTCTCCCAGGTCCTGTCTCGTACAACAGATCAACCTGTCTCTCCCAGGTCCTGTCTCGTACAACAGATCAACCTGTCTCTCCCAGGTCCTGTCTCGTACAACAGATCAACCTGTCTCTCCCAGGTCCTGTCTCGTACAACAGATCAACCCGTACAGTGCGCCCTTGAGCAAGGCACTGAACCCTAATTTGCTCCAGGGGTTCCATACTATAGCTGACCCTGTGAAACAACACACTTCACTGCACTTATCTGTAGTGTGAGAAAACATTTTTTATATAACCCCTTGACCTGCCCTGGCCCCTTGACCCTCCCTGGCCCCTTGACCCTCCCTGGGTCCGACCCCTCCCTGGCCCCGACCCCTTGATCCGCCCTGGACCCTTGACCCGCCCCTCCCTGGCCCCTTGACCCTCCCTGGCCCCTTGACCCGCCCTGGCCCCTTGACCCGCCCTGGGTCCGCCCCTCCCTGGCCCCGACCCCTTGACCCTCCCTGGGTCCGACCCTCCCTGGCCCCGACCCCTTGACCCTCCCTGGCCCCGACCCCTTGACCCGCCCTGGGTCCGACCCTCCCTGGCCCCAATCCGCCCTGCCCCCACTCTCTCATTCACAAACCCATGTTAAGTAATGGGTATTAAGGCACTGGAAGCTGTAATGCATGCATGTTCTTTTTCATAATGAATTATATAACTATAATCCGTTTGAGGTAAATCCAACCCTCAGATCACAACTCATGAGAGAGAGAACAGATAGAGAGCTAGAGATGAGTCAGAACTATTCCTAAAAACAGTCCCTCAAAATCGTTTTCTTCCGATTAATAATTTCTTTATTTCATTATTAATTTATTAACAAAATCAATTTCAATCACGGTGCACCTCATTCTCAATATAGGCTAGGTGCAGTAGGTCAGATTGTCATCACCTGCCCTGGACCAATAGCTGACAGGCCCTGTCAATACTTCATGTAAACTAAGAATATTTATCATTGTTTGTTTCCAGATAGATGGAGTGACTTACGAGGTAGAGTTTAACTAGAAAATGTCATGTAGCTTGACGACATGAACAATGAAAGACGACACGACTCTACGAGGATCTAGCACAGACGACCCCGTCTGACCTGGCCCACCCCGTCTGACAAGGCCCACAGGGCCACAGACGACCCCGTCTGACCTGGCCCACGGGGCCACAGTCAGAATAATGGTGCATTATTTAAGGAGCAGGGTGATATTTGAGGCAGACAAGCTCCGGGGCCATACTGAAGGAAGCTCCGGGGCCATACTGAAGGAAGCTCCGGGGCCATACTGAAGGAAGCTCCGGGGCCATACTGAAGGAAGCTCCGGGGCCATACTGAAGGAAGTGTTGTATAATAACAAGCAGGGATTATTAGAGCTAGATGACATAATGGCAGATTAGATGATTAATCTAATGACATCGGTCAGTCAGTACATGCTGCTGGAATATGAACCAGAGCATTACTCATCTGGGAAGCATTACCAGTGAAACAAAAAGTTGAATCACAGTCTAAGGTAGGACCTGTGTACCACTTTTAGAATTTAACTGGTAAGATTTAATGGAGGGGAAAAATATGTTCTGACGTGCAATCGCAAAGGTTCCAACCTCACTATTCACTAAGTAATAAAACCGTGTGTGTGTGTGTGTATATATACACACGTATTTTCCTACCTCATCAGGACCAGAATGTCCCGACAAGACGCCAGAATGTCCCGACAAGACGCCAGAATGTCCCGACAAGACGCCAGAATGTCCCGACAAGACACCAGAATGTCCCGACAAGACAGGAAAACAATAAACATTTTGAAAGTCAGGATCTTTTTCAATGTTATTTCAGGCTTCAGTTTAGGGTTCCGGAAAACAGGATTTTGAATAGGAACACGTGTGTGTTAGTCGGTAATGGCTTTTGGCAGTTAAAATTAATAAACCGATCAATAAATTTGGCACCAGCCAGGAGAAGGCGGGGGAAAAAAATCATTGCAAAATGCATTTTAGCCTATTCATTGATTGTTTAACATCAGTCTATGGATACATTTGCATAATTTAGTGTCACAGCTCTTTCCTGTCAGACAGCAGTTTTATAAACCCAATCATTGTACAACAATTCTAATGTTAACAATTGCTTTATGGGCCACGATTATAAACAACTATTTACAGCTAACTGATAATTGAAGCACCTTCCCCATTCAAATCTGGTTCAGGTTATTAATCAACCTACCAGGGTGTTTATAAACACTACAGGAACAAGATCATCCACATGTATTGATCACATTTTTCCTAATACTGTAGAACTTTGTTCTGAAGCTGTATCCGTACACATTGGATGCAATGATCACAATATAGTGGCTATATACAGGAAAGACAAAGTTCCAAACGCTGGGCCTAAAATAGTGTATAAGAGATCATACAAAAGATTTAGCTGTGACTCTTCTGTGGATGTTAAAAATATTTGTTGGGCCTCCCAGGTGGTGCAGTGGTCTAGGGCACCGCCAGCTGTGCCACCAGAGAGTCTGGGTTGCTGTCACAGCCGGCCGCGACCGGGAGGCTCTCGACCTTCGTCTCTCGACCTTCGTCTCTCCCGAGCCCGTGCGGGAGTTGTAGCGATGAGACAAGACATTAACTACTAACAATTGGACACCATGAAATTGGGGAGAAAAAGGGGGTAAAATTCAACACAAAAAAGGGCTTTCCTCACCATCTTAAATAAGCATGCCCCATTCAAAAAAATGGAGAACCAGGAACAGATATAGCCCTTGTTTCACTCCAGACCTGACTGCTCTTGACCAGCACAAAAACATCCTGTGGCGTACTGTATTAGCATCGAATATCCCCCATGATATGCCACTTTTCAGGGAATTTAGGAAAGCAAAGGCTAGCTTTCTCTTTCTCAAACAGAAATTTGCATCCTGTAGCAAACTCCAAAAAGTTCTGGGATACTGTAAAGTCCATGGAGAATAAGAGCACCTGCCATTGCACTGAGGCTAGGAAACACTGTCACCACCGATAAATCTACGATAATCGAGAATTTCAATTAGCATTTTTTCTACAGCTGGCCATGCTTTCCACCTGGCTACCCCGATCAACAGCTCTGCACCCCCCACAGCAACTTGCCCAAGACTCCCCACTTCTCCTTCACCCAAATCCAGATAGCTGATGTTCTGAAAGAGCTGCAAAATATGAACCACTACAAATCAGCTGGGCTAGACAATCTGGACCCTATCTTTCTACATTTATCTGCTGCAATTTTTGCAACCCCTATTACCAGTCTGTTCCAACCTCTCGTATTGTATGAGATCCCTAAAGATTGTAAAGCTGCCGCAGTCATCCCCCTCTTCAAAGGGGGAGACACTCTAGACCCAAACTGTTAAAGACCTATATCTATCCTACCCTGCCTTTCCCACGCACCCATTCGCCCGTCACTATTCTGGACGGTTCTGACTTAGAATATGTGGACAATTACAAATACCTAGGTGTCTGGTTAGACTGTAAACTCTCCTTCCAGACTCACATTAAGCATCTCCAATCCAAAGTTAAATCTAGAATTGGCTTCCTATTTCGCAACAAAGCCTCCTTCACTCATGCTGCCAAATATACCCTCGTAAAACTGACTATCCTACCAATTCTTGACTTTGGCGATGTCATTTACAAAATAGCCTCCAACACTCTACTCAGCAAATTGGATGTAGTCTATCACAGTGCCATCCGTTTGTCACCAAAGCCCCATATACTACCCACCACTGCGACCTGTATGCTCTCATTGGCTGGCACTTGCTACATATTTGACGCCAAACCCACTGGCTCCAGGTCATCTATAAGTCTATGCTAGGTAAAGCCCCGCCTTATCTCAGCTCACTGGTCACCATAGCAGCACCCACACGTAGCACGCGCTCCAGCAGGTTTTTCTCTCTGGTCACTGATCTTCCCAATTTCGTTTGCAATTAGCATTAGTTAGCATATTTCTAACAAATTCACTATTACTTGTTTAATTTTATTACCCAAATGGCTTTATTTATTTTATTTTGGTGCCCACTTCTGTACGAAACTGTAATAGCTTAAATCCCAGAGTGAGAGAAGGACCGTATGAACATACCACCACAAGGGATTTTACTGTTTGTTACTCGTCTTGTTGGCTGAGGAAAAGTACACGTGGATATTTATTCTAACATGGGCAAAGTGTGAGGTAAGGACACACGTCATTGCCAACTGAACTTGCATGTTCTGTTCATATCAATTACCATAATCTAAAAAGGTGATTTCTGTCATTCTGAGCACCATGGGTAGACACCCTAAATCAGGTTACGCAGTCATGCATATGGGTCCAGGAAATTTCTGAAATGTCCAGGAAATTAAAATGCTGCCGGTCAAATGTCCGACGTCACATGGGCCTAATAGAAACCCTGGCGTGTGTGTATCTGTTAGTCTCACCAGTTTGATGGCCACATATTCATTAGTGTACAGGTTCTTCCCAAGGCGAAGCTCTCCAAAGTTCCCACAGCCGATCTTCTTCCCAACCCGGAAGTTAGGGCCCACCATGAGCACCCCAGAGTTGCTCCCCGAGCTGCGACTGCTATGCCCCGACCGGCTCCCTCCAGACTTTGACATCCTCTTCCCTTCCTCTGCCTCCCCCTTTCCTCCTCCTCTCTTGTCAAAGTCCATAAGTTTGTGGTACCCTGGCCTCTCCACGATCACTCCACTGCCATGCAGTCCTCAGAGCCGCCAAAACATCCACCAGACCGGCAGGGGGGCGTGGAGGGGAACAGAGCACCTCACACTGAGCAGGGGGAAGTCCTGAAAGTGTGTCTGCATATCATTTACATTTAGCCTATGGACCTCAACGGTTGAGCTGATAACTACTAATTAAGCCAGCAATAGTGAGAGTAAAGATCTGGTGAACTGATCCGGATCGGGCAGCCGTCTTCACGGCCTCTCCGCTCCTGGTGGTCTGGATTTGGGAATCTCACCCTCTCTTCTCCAATCACCAGCAACAAAGCTGTATCTCAACCCAGGACTGGACTCACAGGCTCACACAAACAAAGTAGACTATCCTAGCTAAAAGGTAGGAAGAAAGGCTCTCCTCGCTAAAGGTAGGAAGATGCTCCTGGCTGTGTGGTTGATGTGGGCGTCGTCCTCCAGCGCCCACTCCTGGTGAGGTTGTGAATGCGCAGTCATTCCCAGCGGTCTGATAGACCTGGTGGAGAGGTGGTCTGGGAACTCTGATTGGACCGAGACAGACAGGCTAACAAAGCAGCTCTACCTCTCACTGAAGAACACCTGGGGAAAGAGACAACGAGACAGAACGTTAACCAACCATTTCAAATCTGGGGATACTGAATTCATCTACAGGTTGGCATGCACACATAAAAGGCTAAGAATGCTATAACTCTAGGCTAACAATGCTATAATTCTTCAACCATGTGACAACATAGTTCTAGTAAATAAATGCATTATTGGTTTAGTTTTCTTGGTGAATTAACTTTCAGAAGAAGGGTATTTGTTTGTTATCCTAAGTACCGTGTTATCCTCAGGAATCATTCCAGGAAGGAACTTCTTGTGAAACTAAACAATAACCTAAATTTGCTGATAACTACAATAACAAACAGTGCTGTAATAATTCAGACTAACAAACCCACATTCATCTGAATCAGGCCTAACTTCTACCACATCCAGTCAACAGGCATGGCTACGTCCTCAATCAGTCCCTATTCCCTATGAGCCCTGGACTAAAGTAGTGCACTATGTAGGGGATAGTGTAACATAAGTCTCTGGTCTAAAGTAGTGCACTATGTAGGGAATAGGGTGCCACCCTGGTCTAAAGTAGTGCACTAGGGTGTGAGCCCTGGTCTAAAGTAGTGCACTATGTAGGGGATAGGGTGCCATGTGGGAAACCTCCCTCCCACGACAGAGCTGTCTTCCAGATATAGGCCCTACACACAGACATGTGATTTCTACTAACTGTTGTCTGAGCACAAGCTTGAACTAAACCCAGCAACTAGAGTGTCTGAGTCAGGTGAACAAATGACCAAAGAACAGAAATAGGTCTAGTTGTCTCTTAACACCAAGCACAGCAGTAAAATACCAATGCCAACACAAACCTTTCACTGGGAAGTTTTTAAAAAATTAAAAAACAACACAGCAAAACTTTAACCAAAATCTAAATTTTCCTGATTGGTTAGCTAATTCTTTAAAAAAAAGATGAGATAATCCAGGACAGAAGAAGTCTTGCATGTCGAAAGACCCCAGAGCATCTAAAGTCTGATCTTGAGAAACGAGAGCCCATCCTGCAGTTACACCTGTATCAATTTCACAGTGGTGGACAGAGAGGAACAAGGTCTCCATATAACCTCTTGACAGACAGAGAGGAACAAGGCCTCCATATAACCTCTTGACAGACAGAGAGGAACAAGGCCTCCATATAACCTCTTGACAGACAGAGAGGAACAAGGCCTCCATATAACCTCTTGACAGACAGAGAGGAACAAGGTCTCCATATAACCTCTTGACAGACAGAGAGGAACAAGGCCTCCATATAACCTCTTGACAGACAGAGAGGAAACAAGGCCTCCATATAACCTCTCCATATAACCTCTTGACAGACAGAGAGGAACAAGGCCTCCATTTAACCTCTTGACAGACAGAGAGGAACAAGGCAAGGCTCCATATAACCTCTTGACAGACAGAGAGGAACAAGGCCTCCATATAACCTCTTGACAGACAGAGAGGAACAAGGCCTCCATATAACCTCTTGACAGACAGAGAGGAACAAGGTCTCCATATAACCTCTTGACAGACAGAGAGGAACAAGGCCTCCATATAACCTCTTGACAGACAGAGAGGAACAAGGCCTTCATTTAACCTCTTGACAGACAGACAGAGACAGAGAGGAACAAAGCCGTCATATAACCTCTGACAGAGAGGAACAAGGACTCCATATAACCTCTTGCTTCTGACATAATACATCTGATCGGTTGAGACAGATTGAGTAGCAGGGTTGGAGTCAATTCCATTTCAATTCCAGGCAATTAAGAAAGTACACTGAAATTCCTGTTCAGTAGGAACATTTGAAATTGTGTTAACTTTCTGAATTGACTGGAATTGAAATGGAATTGACCCCAACCCTGCAGAGTAGAATCATCACAACACCACAGTATGACTCAAATGCAGACCTTCCTCCATGTGCAGCGGATTTCTGTGGTGTGCAGCAAAGCCACTAATTGTGCCATCCACATCCAGCCGAGTAGGCCTTACTCTAGAGAAGTATGGGGTTACTTCATATACCACATTTCAGACTGTTTAGGACCCCTAGGGCTGGGAAGACACCAGTATAACAATACTCATTAGTATAGTGGCAAGGAAACAAAACACAAAGCGGTATTAACTTAATTGGGAAAACAGCCCTAATGTTGGAAACAAACATAATTATGTTGGCATCCAGAATCACATTTATTTCCCAAGCTATCACACCCAATATTTTACATACAGCGGTTTTCAAAAGGACCATAAAGTTCATTTTTGCCATGGGGGGGGAATAGTGTTTCACTGGTATGTCACAGCCCTACGTGACTCTGTTGGTTTCACATCAGAATAAAGCTCAATAAGCTCAATACTACCTAGATTAGCTTCATTATCAGTAGATTCCATCTAGGTAGCTGGAAAACACTCTTACTGTAAAGGTTTTGGTCATAATAGGTGAGTTAGCAATCGACTTATGTCCAAGATAACTAACTAGCACCTCTCTGTTTTTTTCATTGCCGATACACCATTGTATTAACCAAGTTATTAAAACCTGACTTGATTCATTTTTTTTTATTACCCAGGTAATGTATCGTTTAGGGCTGTGTTTACACAGCTTCAACAAGCTAACCACGGCTAGATAAACTAGCTAGGCCTGAAAACACTTCACCTGCTCTCCTAGTTACATATTGTTATGTTACCTAACGACAGCCAGCTAAGTTAGCAAGCTGCCTTCTCTTCTTGGCATTGTTGTCGTAGTTGACAATGGATTATATAACAGCTATAACGTTACAATTATAAAAAGCAAAAAATATAAGATTTAGCTAGGGGGTTTTGGCAAAGAATGGTCACGTTAGGTTTAGCAGTAACTGGTTGTCACGGCTAAAGTTAGTTAGCCACCAAGCTAAAGTTAGTTAGCCACCAAGCTAAAGTTAGTTAGCCACCAAGCTAAAGTTAGTTAGCCACCAAGCTAAAGTTAGTTAGCCACCAAGCTAAAGTTAGTTAGCCACCAAGCTAAAGTTAGTTAGCTACCAAGCTAAAGTTAGTTAGCTACCAAGCTAAAGTTAGTTAAGCACCAAGCTAAAGTTAGTTAGCCACCAAGCTAAAGTTAGTTAGCCACCAAGCTAAAGTTAGTTAGCTACCAAGCTAAAGTTAGTTAGCTACCAAGCTAAAGTTAGTTAAGCACCAAGCTAAAGTTAGTTAGCCACCAAGCTAAAGTTAGTTAGCCACCAAGCTAAAGTTAGTTAGCCACCAAGCTAAAGTTAGTTAGCCACCAAGCTAAAGTTAGTTAAGCACCACCAAGCTAAAGTTAGTTAGCCACCAAGCTAAAGTTAGTTAGCCACCAAGCTAAAGTTAGTTAGCCACCAAGCTAAATTAGTTAGCCACCAAGCTAAAGTTAGTTAGCCACCAAGCTAAAGTTAGCTATGAAAAGGCAGATTCATTTGCACTCACTGTATATAGACTTTTTGTTTTCTTTTGTTCTACTGTGTTATTGACTGTATGTTTTGTTTACTCCATGTGTAACTCTGTGTTGTTGTGTGTGTCGAATTGCTTTGCTTTATCATGACCAGGTCGCAGTTGTTCTCAACTAGCCTACCTGGTCAAATAAAGGTGAAATAAATCACCCTTTGGTTAACTAAATGTTATCAAGCTGTTGCTACGTCCAAACCAAGTAACGTTAACTTAGTTAGCCAGTGACCTGCAATGGGGATGTCTAGTTAGTTAACCGACCTATCAAAAAATGCAATTACAGTAATATGTACATTTGTCTTTTGCTAACTAGCCTAGCCTGCGGTAGATCATCACAAGGGTCAGGAAGTTAGCTGGAACTAGAAGGTGATTTGTTGTCGCTGTGGCCCCAGAGAGGCAACTTTTATACGGTGAATTTTTCGATGGTAAATTTAAAAAAATAAAAAGGTGTAAATACATTTTTTTTTAAATACATTTTATGTTTAAAATGAGCAAACAACATTAATATTTCCCCCAAGTACAAAAAAAATAATAATTTATAATAACACGGCAACTCCTTAATCCGTAACTTTACCGTAGAGAACGATATGCACATTTCCTTCAACACATCAACATATTTTTGGGGGGCAAAACAAACGAAGAGACTAAATCGTTTACCTTCTCCTGTTCTGTTTTGTTTAAAGACACGGAAAATTCCAAATGTATAGTTTATGTGATTTTCTTCAATTTTTACTCCTCTCTCTCTCTCTCTCTCTCTCCCTCCTTGCCTGTCGTCTCTTTGGCTAAGTCTCGCCACTGCCGGTAAAAAAGAAGAAGGCAACAAACCGAACAGGACATTTTGCTGCAGCGCCGCTGTTCATCACCGGTCCAACGTGGTGCCACAATAAGGATTAGCCACAACATTTGCGGTTCGTCTTCAAAATAAAAGTCTCACATTGAAACTGATCTACACAGATACTGTACAAAAATGGTGGAATAATGTCATATTTGGACTAGATAATGCTAAACCAGGTTGGAATGTTGTGTTATATAGCTAAAACATAAATTACATAATTAAATAATTTGACAATAAACAATACAAAAAAATTATAATTCCACTTTGGCTGTATTAAACTGCATAATTGTATTGGGGGTTTCATATCTTCACTGTAGAGCCTAGCTTATGGAGTCTGTACACATGAAATGGGGTATCAGCCTACTCAGTGACACCCACAGAACACAACTATTAGGAGAATGTTCCATCAACAGCCTACACAGAACAGGGTTCCCATGTTCTCAGGATGTAAAGATATTACTGTTCTAGACACGTTTCTGTGTATCAGTTGTCAAGACGTCGCCTGATGGTCCCAAAGAAATGTTCCCAAAGTGGGTCTCAAACCCAAGCCACGAGCACCAATGATAAATGCCTTAATCACTGTCCCAATGGGGGATATCTTTAGGGCATGTGCTTATTGAGCCAGTATAGTTAGGCCCAGTCCTGAATAACCCCTAACCCCTCCTCCCCAGTATAGTTAGGCCCTGTCCTGAATAAATCCCTAGCCCCTCCCCAGTATAGTTAGGCCCTGTCCAGAATAAACCCCTAACCCCTCCTCCCCAGTATAGTTAGGCCCTGTCCTGAATAAATCCCTAGCCCCTCCCCAGTTTAGTTAGGCCCTGTCCTGAATAAACCCCTAACCCCTCCTCGCTAGGCATTGTGTCGATCAGGAACAATGTGATAGGTGTGAGGAGCGTCATTAAAACAGGTTAATATGCCCCACGAACATTAGACAACTATACAGAAAACCCTTAAATTGCTGAAATAACTGAATAAAATCAATGATGAGAGAATAGTCAGATGAATTGATACCTGACACGGACATGGCAGCGTAGCAGGAAGATCGGACATGCACAATAAAATCATGTATGTCAAATATTTAAATTAAAAGCACTGTGTTTGTGTGTATCCCTAACCCTGCCAACAGACAAAGAACTACGAATGGATCAGTGGTTCACCAATCAGAACCTTGATTGTCTCAACAACAGTAACAAGACGTGATGTGTCAATTATTCTTCAAGCAACGTTCCCATGAAAAACATCAATGTGGTATATATTCGGAGAACGTGGGTAGCGTTGGCATGGAGGAGGAGCGTGTGGGAGTCGAGCCGGAGCGCTGGATGATCCGTTCAAACGCCGACACCCTTGACGACACAGCGTCCCGCCGGGGAATGTTCCCCCCTGCCTCGTCCCCCTCCCCATCAGTTTCATTGATCCCCACCTTTTCAAACAGGTTCTGTGTATGTTTGGTGGAATGTTGATGGAATATTCTCTTATTTTGAGGGTGAAAGGGAAAATTTCACTATTGTGGCTAATTCTATTGTGGCTTCTCACAGATTTAATAAACTAGCAATTTTTTTTTTATATATATATTTTTTCATATTTATTTCACCTTTATTTAAACCAGGTAGGCAAGTTGAGAACAAGTTCTCATTTACAATTGCGACCTGGCCAAGAATAAAGCAAACAGTTCGACACTTACAACAACACAGAGTTACACATGGAGTAAAACAAACATACAGTCAATAATACAGTAGAAAAATAAGTCTATATACAATGTGAGCAAATGAGGTGAGATAAGGGAGGTAAAGGCAACAACAACAAAAAAACATGGTGGCAAAGTAAATACAATATAGCAATAAAACACTGGAATGCTATCCTAACTTGGTTTGGGGAATAGTTAGTCATAAACTCACTGGGGAAAACCCTGTGCGGCAGCTCAGCAGCTGAGGAAGTGGATATTTCATGACTATCCACGTTTGAACCTAATATGCAGCCTACTGCATGATAGGCCTCTCTAGGCCACTATACACCAGCCTGCTTTATTAGAGAAGAATAGTATCAATTGTAAGAGGGTGTGAACTGTTGGTTATCGAACCATCGGCTAGTATATCATGAGAGCTACTCAGACCTGTTTTTCCTATAGGGGTGTGAAGTCTCAAACCCTGTAGGTAGTTTCCACACTGCCCTTCTGTGTCTGAAGGGACTCAGTGCACACATGAAACTGTGAACAGACAGCTGGACATCACAGGAGGCTACTGGGGAGAGAACGGCTCATAATAATGCCCGGCAACGGAGCAAATGGAATGGCATCAAACACATAGAAACCATGTGTTTGATGTATTTGACACGACTAATTCCGCTCCAGCCATTAACACAAGCCTGTCCTCCCCAATTAAGGTAACACTCCTGTGGTGGATAGACAGTATATTACCAGCAGGACTGAGTAGAGCTGTGATGATAAACCAGAAATGACCGACCAAACCAACCACCTATCATGGACATTTTGCTGATATTGTTCATTACGATAAATAACCTATAGGGCCCTACTAGAGATATGTGATGTTTGAAATAACATAGGTTTGTTAATTTGACAATTGATGGCTACAACATTCAAAGTAGTCGTAGTAGTAGTTTAAATTGTAATAAAAATGTAATAAATGAATACTGTGATGTAAATGAATGTTATAAATGTATCCTTCTATTTATCGTTATCATGATCATTTAGTACATTGATCGTGATATGGATTGTGGTCCATATCATCCAGCTGTACACTCTGACAATAACAAAAAACAATGTATTCAAACGGTTCTCCTATGGGGACAGCCAAAGAACCCTTTTTGGTTCTAGAGAGCACCTTTTCTTCTAGGAATGTAGGACTGACTGACAGTATGTTCCTGATCTTGTGGAAAGCCTTTGTTCTGGTCAAAGTCAGGGGTACGTCTGAGCCAACTGTTAGTTGTGTTTTCCTTTAGTCTTTCTCTGGATAATTCTCTGTTTTTTCCTAATGGATTAGTACAGAGCATTTAACTTTGTCCGTTTCATTTATAACATGTTGTTGCTTTATAAGAAGTGTTTGTTTCTGTGGAACCATTTTTGGCTATGTTACACTTTCATTAAAAAGGCCAGACATGCCGGGCAGTGGTGGAAAGATGGCCATGTATTCCTGAATGCTAGCTCCAGCCTACCCAACATCACCTTCTCTCTGTGAGTGGAGCTGGGCAGAAGGACAGTGGGAATTACACCTATATATGATAATATGGGACGCCGTTTGGGTCTTTGCATGCGTCAAAAAAAGATACACGTCAAATAACACTATTTGACCTGTCAAATAAGCTTGTTGACCAATCAGGACCTGAATATGACTGCACGTCACATAATAATTTAACGCGTTCGTGATTTTTTCCCCCGTAGTTATTACATATTGATTACACCATCACTCGTATTTCATGTCTCAACGATTCATCGATACGTATGCTATAATGCTGGTAAAGTTGTCTCTAGCACATACAGTGCTGGTCATAATAAAAGCTAGCTAGCTCATGGATGTAAAACAATGTTCAACCCCAACAACATAGCAAAACGACATCATCTGTTTCAGTATAACTAGCTAACTATATAGCTAGGTGTCATCATCTAAAACAACCCTAATTTATAAGACAATTCGTATTTGATTAATGGTGGTCGGACCCATCTATGTGAAGCTAGCCACAATAAGGATTAGCCACAATATTGGACTAGCGGTTAGAATTCAAAATAAAAGTATGTCATTGACAGTGACGCAAATGAATACAAATAGTAGAATTATGCCATAATTGAATATATCATTCTAAACGGGGTTGGAATGTTGTATAAAATCAACAAAACACAATCGTTTGTTAATTTCACAAAAATCTGTTGAAATCACACTGTGATTTCTCTTTAGAATTGCATTGGAGGCATCCTTATTTCACTGTACAGCCTTATCTATGGATTGTGGATCAATGACATGGGGTATCAGTCTACTCAGTGACACCCAGAGAATAGTAGCATCATAGCTCTTATTGTGGGACTCTGAATCAACTGTGAATTGTTCCACATTTATTGTCAACCTATGTGTATTGAACACTATTCCAGAGGAAAAACAATACTGTGTGGATGTTTTGGAGTCTGATAACTCTGAGGAGGACATTGGGAAAAAATACATCTTGGGTATTGAGTAGACTGATACCCCATTTAATTGATCCCCAATCCTTAGGTAAAGCTGTACAGTGCAATATGAATGTCAATACACACAATAGGCTGACTGGGGAGGTGATTTGACACAGTCACAGTCCCGCAATAAGAGCTACAACGCTAATATTTGCATAAACACTTCACATTAGTGTTCTGTGGGTGTCACCGACTAGACTGATACCCGATTTCATTGCCTCACATTCCAACCTTGTTTAACATTATCTAGTCTAAATATGGCATGATTCCACCAATTGTAACCTTCTGCATCACATTCAAATATGTACTTTTATTTTGAAGGCAACTCGCATCCTTATTGTGGCTAGCTTCACAACACAGGCTGCTTATAGCTTTGGGCAACAGGGTTTGGTCGCTGGCTAGCTATTTATTTTCTTGAACTGAAGTTCAGTTTCAATAGGCGAACAACAAGTGTTTACCTAGCTAATACTTACTCACAATGACTCCTAAATAATTGCTAAGAATAATGGAAATGACTGCAGTTTCTACTTTTCAGGCTGGTTGTATTGGTGCTAGCTAGGTATGCAAGATAAAGCTAGCTAGCTACCCCAGAAGTTCTGGTCCAACACAATATTCTACAATTAAACTGTTATTTGACGTGTCAAATTAAAACCTTATTTAACGTGTCAAATAGTGTTATTTCACGCGTATCTTTTTTTGACACTCAAAAACCCAAAAGGCCTATAGGACAGCCACCTCAGTGGTGGGAGGTAAGATATTCAACATGCAACAGGTGGTTCAGTGAATTTAGGCCTACATGATGAGTAACATTGTCAGAGAGTATTGTGATAGCTCCCTGAGCTAATGCCCAGGCTTCAGCTCAGTGGGTTAATACAGACTTTTAGCAGACACTTATCCAAAGGAAGTTACAGTCATACACTTCGTTGGTGGTTGTGTGGTACCGGGAATCTAACCCACACGCCTGACTATGCAAGCGCCATGCTCTACCAACTGAGTCATACAGGACCACAGGTTTAAACCCAGTCAGTCATACCTCTACCCAAACATACTGTCTTCTTTTGGTAAGATGTTTCTTTTTCAAAAAAACATTACAGAACCTTCACATACAAACGACAGCAAACAGCCCACACAAACATCCACAACATCACCCCTACACAGACCCACCTGCTCACCCCCCCATCTCCATCTCCCGCGTCTGTTTTTTAGGTAGGTTTTTTCAAGATGATTGACGATACTTCATCGGATTGTATTACATTGTAATACTTCTGACAGCCAACTTTCTAACTATATCCGTCATTTTTGGACTTCATAATATTCCCACGAGGCATCGATTATTGACTCATTGTTAGTTTTACAATTAAGCCATGACTCTGCCGTTGTGCTACTAGAATTTGTGAATTTTGTCACTTGTATAATGAATTCTAAACATTAGTTTATACTGGATTAAGAGTACATTTCCGCTAACTGTCCTTTTGTTAGTTATGTTCCAACATTCCCTGCATCTTGTGCCATTCTCCATTCTTTTTAAGTCTTGGTTCTAAGAGTTTGTATCATGTTCTAAGAGGATGTCAGTTGGGATATGCTCTCTGCTAGGTTTTGTATATCATACCTATGTCACGCCTGTTCACGCTCCCCCTCCCTGGTTCTCAAGGGGGCCAGGTTGACCGAACACCTGTCACCGTCGTTACGCGCATCAGCGCTTCATTTGGACTCAGTAGATTCCATCACTTTATTGATTACCTCCCCTATATCTGTCTGTTCCTCAGTTTGATCCCTGTGTCATCATTATTGTCGTTATGTTTCCCCTGTCTAGATGCTGTCCTTGCTTGTTTCATGTTGGTTATTTATTAAATGTTCACTCCCTGTACTTGCTTCTCATCTCCCAGCGTCTCTCCTCACAATCTATCATATGAATATCCTTCCAATAGTTAATATTATTTTCTAAGAGATTGTCAGTTGGATATGCCCTCTGCTAGATTTTATATATCTTACCTATCATATGAATGCAGATCCTTCAATAGGATTCCATCAACATTTTCTGATGTCCAAAAGATTTCAAATCGAAATTTCACAATATTAAACTGTTAAATTGAAACATACTTTCTAATGTGTCTAAATATAACGTTTTTATTTTGTTTATTCCACCAGACCTCCTTACCTCTGTGCCCTCTGTCAATCCCCTTGAGCCCACGGTCAAGCCAAAGCCTGGCATGTGTGAGTGTGTGAGGTTCGGGGTCCCGAGCCATGGTGAGACGTTCCTTCCCATCCACATGGTTCAACTCTTCTAGACATATTACAGCTCTGACTTAAAACATGATTCCAGATGGCCTTGCTTCTAGATATATTATTTCACTGGATGTTGTACAACATTGTTAGGCCTATTTTAAATACAAACTGTGAAAAGTATGGAAAGTATCAGTTATAATTTTTCAAGTGTTGGTGATTTTAGTTTAAAAATTGACAAAAGATGTGTGTTTTTGATGTGTGTATTTGTGTATATTAATAACTTACTATTTATTACATGATGAACTATTCTGCCTGATTCATTCCTCAACATGTAGTCTACTGCTCAGCAACAGCCTAAACTTTTATTTGGTCATATCATTTAGTCAGAATCACCTAATATTGTGGGCAGAAGCCCAATAAAGGGCTCATCAACAAAAGGTTGGTGATGATGTTTCTGGTTTTTATTTGTAGAATCTTCACCCTACAACAATAAAATATATGCCCAACGATTGCTATTTTCTCTTTGGGTAAAATACAGGTTGCATTACAGTAGCGTATGACTACAGGAGCGCATTTTGGGGGTAAGGCGAAACCGCAGGATGGAAACGTAGGTTTTTGGTGTACCAGAGCTGTTTCCTTCCATTGCGTCACGCAGAACACCAATTATTGCATCACAATAGCTTGGCGCACACCTGCCATGACTGTGTTCCATTACATCCCGCTGTCGTCAGACTCACTGTGTCCACCAGACAGCTCGGTAACAGTGTGACATTGCTTATTACTTCAACCCCAAGTTTCCCCTTGGTAAAGAACGCATTTATCTAAACAGCACTGGATAGAAGCTACATCTCCGTGCGCATTTTGGCCATCTTTCATCCTACAGTGGTCGTGGTGATGTGTGACTGAAGAAGTCAATATGTTTGCCAATTCAGTCGAGGACCTTGGCCAACGTAAGCTAGTGCCACGGCTCCTCAAAACATCCGAGGAGGAGTTAGGCTCAGAGGGGGTCACCGGGTACTTCAAACTATTCGTGGTTCTCCTCTCCGTAATTATTTTCCTCTTCTGGGTTATCCATCTACGGAAAGATGATGTAAGTACTGTGCTGTTCGCCAAGCCCGTAGACGTAGCTGCAGGAAGACGTTTTTGAGTAGGGGGTGCTGCAGGGGAGGGGTGGGGGTTGAAATAAATCACCTTAATAATATAGTATTTGCGGGCTAACAATAAAATACAATTCCTAATGTGATGAATAGTCTAAGCATATAGGACAAGATTCGGCAACATCACTGCAGCCTAAAGTTAATTGAAATAGATGTGGCAATTTTATAACTGACATGCAGATCGGTAGAAATGGTTGGATAAATTGTTACCTCCCCCAAACTCGAAACACAACTGGAAACTCATGCACTGCCTAGGAATAGACCGTTGTGAACAGAGCACATATTTATTTGTACTGCATAATTACAAGGTGTGTGTGTGTGAGAGAGAGGGGGGGGGGGGTTCACTAAGATTGTGCCTATTAAAACTGAGCACAAATGGACAGCTATGCGATCGTGGAGAAAGGTGCTCACCTCGATCCAGCACCAGCGGGCAGAAAGCACCACTCACTGTGTTGCTTGCTGGACTGGTGGGCTAGTACACCTATGTTTGACATTGGCTGGAGCAGGCCTGTCAGCCGACCATTGTTCCATATTTTATATTGCTTTTCTCCAAGTTGAGGATGATAAACTAATAGAAATGGAATTGTTCCAGATCAGTTGATATCCACCACAGGGGAGAGAGAAGGGAGGAGGGAGGAAGCCTGACCCGACTTCACTCAAACTAAACTGTCTATCATACAGCAGATCATGTCTGACTCCAATCCCCCAGAACTGAATAGATAAGAGCATATTGTAACAACCTTAAGCCAACACATGGCGATCTCATCAACGGGTTCGGACCTCTTGGCGCAACAGTTAAGGTGTTACCTCGACAGTCGCTGGACCCGGGTTTGAGTCCCAGTTGAGGATACCCACTGAATTTGCTATATTGATGTCAGAAGTGGGATGGTGGCCGAGGGGCACTCGGAGAGGCGTGTCCACGTGAGGGACTTGGTATAGAGAAGCGTGGGGACACACTCTCCTGAAGGAAGGGGGTATTGTAACAACCTTAAGCCAACACCTAGTCTCCTCATCAAGGGGGTTGGATCTCTTGCCGTAACGGTTAAGGTGTTAGCTTGACAGTTGCTGGACTCAGGTTCGAGTCCCATTCAGGGCTACCCCCTGAGTTTGCTACAATATCAGGAGCTCACCACTTATAAAACTGAGCTGAGATGCAGAATGGGGTCTAAAACTAAGCTGAGATCTCTCCATACAGAATGGGGCCTAAAGCTAAGCTGAGATCTCTCCAGGCAGAATGGGGCCTAAAGCTAAGCTGAGATCTCTCCATACAGAATGGGGCCTAAAGCTAAACTGAGATCTCTCCATACAGAATGGGGCCGAAAGCTAAACTGAGATCTCTCCATACAGAATAGGGCCAATATATAAATATCCCAGGTTTATTTTTCTACCCAATCCCATTATAATTTATATAAATTTTATTTATTTTTTATTTATCTTACTAGGCAAGTCAGTTAAGAACAAATTCTTATTTTCAATGACGGCCTAGGAACAGTGGGTTAACTGCCTGTTCAGGGGCAGAACGACCTTGTCAGCTCGGGGATTTGAACTGGCAACCTTTCGGTTACTAGTCCCACCGCTCTAACCACTAGGCTACCCTGCCACCCCAATAATGAACAGAAAACGAGTTTAATAGTAGTTAACAATAATAGTAAATAATAGTAAACACAAATTATTGCAGTTGTACCATCTTACCACCAGGGGCCACTGCACCACCATCAAATCAAATTACATTTTATTGTTCACATACACCGGGTTAGCTGATGTTATTGGAGTGTAGCGAAATGCTTGTGCTTCCAGTTCTGACAGTGCAGCAATATCTGAACAAGTGATCGAACAATTCCACGACAACTACCTTATACACACAAATCTAAGTCAAGCGATGGAAAAAGCTTCCCAGCTGTATGTAATAACACTTAAGATTTTCTGGGCTAACAATGTAAGAAATAATACATATAAAAAAATACTGCAAAGTTTCCTAAGGACTAGAAGTGAGGCGACCCTATCTTTCGGCGCCATCTTCAGATCTAGTTGTGGTGCCAGTAGGCTTACTCTACGTTAGTAGTGGTGCCAGTAGGCTTACTCTACATCAGTAGTTGTGTCAGTAGGCTTACTCTACGTTTGTAGTGGTGTCAGTAGGCTTACTCTACGTTTGTAGTGGTGTCAGTAGGCTTACTCTACGTTTGTAGTGGTGTCAGTAGGCTTACTCTACGTTTGTAGTGGTGTCAGTAGGCTTACTCTACGTTAGTAGTGGTGCTAGTAGTTAGTAGTGGTGCAGTAGGCTAGGCTACTCTACGTTAGTAGTGGTGCCAGTAGGCTTACTCTACGTTAGTAGTGGTGTCAGTGGTGCCAGTGTGCAGGCTTACTCTTAGTAGTGGTGTCGTTAGTAGTGGTGCCAGTAGGCTTACTCTACGTTAGTAGTGGTGTCAGTAGGCTTACTCTACGTTAGTAGTGGTGCCAGTAGGCTTACTCTACGTTAGTAGTGGTGTCAGTAGGCTTACTCTACGTTAGTAGTGGTGTCAGTAGGCTTACTCTACGTTAGTAGTGGTGCCAGTAGGCTTACTCTACGTTAGTAGTGGTGTCAGTAGTGGTGTCAGTAGGCTTGTCACTCTACGTTAGTAGTGGTGTCAGTAGTGTTTGTAGTGTCAGTAGGCTTACTCTACGTTTGTAGGCTTAGTAGGCTTACTCTACGTTAGTAGTGGTGCCAGTAGGCTTACTCTACATTAGTAGTGGTGCCAGTAGGCTTACTCTACGTCTGTTAGTAGTGGTGCCAGTAGGCTTACTCTAGTAGTGGTGCCAGTAGGCTTTACTCTACGTTAGTAGTGGTGCCAGTAGGCTTACTCTATCAGTAGTTGTTAGTAGTGGTGCCCAGTTAGTAGTGGTGTCAGTAGGCTTACTCTACGTTAGTAGTGGTGCCAGTAGGCTTACTCTACGTTAGTAGTGGTGCCAGTAGGCTTACTCTCAGTAGGCTTACGTTAGTAGTGGTGCCAGTAGGCTTACTCTACGTCTGGTGCCAGTAGTGGTGCCAGTAGGCTTACTCTACAGTAGTGGTGCCAGTAGGCAGTAGTTGTTAGTAGTGGTGTCAGTAGGCTTACTCTACGTTAGTAGTGGTGCCAGTAGGCTTACTCTACGTTAGTAGTGGTGCCAGTAGGCTTACTCTACGTTAGTAGTGGTGCCAGTAGGCTTACTCTACGTTAGTAGTGGTGCCAGTAGGCTTACTCTACGTTAGTAGTGGTGCCAGTAGGCTTACTCTACGTTAGTAGTGGTGCCAGTAGGCTTACTCTACGTTAGTAGTGGTGCCAGTAGGCTTACTCTACGTTAGTGTAACGTATAGGAAGCGGATAATCAGACAGGCTGAATTTAGGCCTTAAATGTCTATTTTATGATCCTTATACCAATTTTTGCTGTGGCTTTTTTCAACAGGATGAGGTCTACGACGAGATTGACTCGTAAGTCCTCTTTCATAATTTATTGTGAATTCAAAGGGATCTTTCATGTGGGTTAATAAAAAATAAAAAAGATTACCATTGAATAATTCAGAATTTAAAAAACAAATGACACCCTATTCCCTATGTAGTGCACTACTTTTGACCAGGACCCATAGGGCTCCAGTCAAAAGTAGTGCACAGGGGATTAATTAGGGTGCCATTTGAGATTGATTGATTTTGTCCTGCAGAAACCTGGTCAACAGGTTCACAGAGGGAGTCACCCTCAACTACAAATACCTCCAGCGCTTGGAGGGGCGGCTGGACATGAAGAAGCTACAGATAGACAGACTGAACGCTGAAGCGAACTTTGACCTCTCCTCCTGCTGCTGCTATGGTTCTGACTCCTGCTTTGGTGGACCCTCCTGCAGCTACACCTCAGACTCCTGGTCTGAGAGGTCCTCCTGCAGATTCACCTCTGACTCCTGCTCTGGGAGGTCCTCCTGCAGCTACACCTCTGACAACTACTCTGGGAGGTTCTCCTGCAGCTACACCTCTGACTCCTGGTCTGAGAGGTCCTCCTGCAGATACACCTCTGACTCCTGCTCTGGGAGGTCCTCCTGCAGAAATACCTCTAGAACTAAAACACATTCTAGATCACATTGTAGATCTTCCGAATCTTCTATGTCCTCCTCCAGATCTAGTGGTGGTGACTGCAGCACCTGCCAACACTGTAACAAACGGCCGGACAGGTTCCTGGGCGGTAGTCTGGATAGTCCCTACTCATTGGATAGCCTGGATTGCCCTCACCCATTGGATAGCCCCAGCCCAGTGGAAAGCCCCAGACAACCATTTAGTCTTAGCCCACTACCAGGAGATGATAAGGGGCACGTCAGATACTATGGCTCCACGCAAGCCTCCAACACCTCCTGCCGTTCGACTCGCCCCTCCTCTGAAAATGCCTCCCAATGGTCCTCTCCCAGCCTCTCGAGGTACGTGAATCCTTCTATCTCATCCCCTAGCTCCTCTAAGTATCTGACTCCTCCCCTAGCTCCTCTAAGTATCTGACTCCTCCCCTAGCTCCTCTAATTATCTGACTCCTCCCCTAGCTCTTCTAATTATCTGACTCCTCCCCTAGCTCCTCTAATTATCTGACTCCTCCCCTAGCTCCTCTAAGTACGTGAATCCTTCTGACTCTCGGCTGCCTCTGGAGTATCATCAAAGCCCTCGGCAGCCTACTATTGGTTACTACGACACCACCAAGATGGAGGACAAAGGGGACTATGTTCCTGTGGTTGCTACTACTGTTAAGTCTTCACCTGGCTGCAAAGACTGCTCCAACCCCGCTGACTCCTCCGAGACTCAGAAGGCCAACTGTGTAGACCATTCCAAGACTCCGATGACAGTGAGACGGATTATTACAGTGTTTGAGATCGTTCCAGGGAAAAGTGACCCACCTGTCCTGCACAGCTGGAACCAACGACGCCTGGAGGTAAATGTGCAACAGAAGGTCTGTACAAATTACCCTTTAAAATGTCTTCTGCGTCCCAAATGGTGGTTAGTGGTTAGAGCGTTGGACTAGTAACCGGAAGGTTGCAAGTTCAAACCCTCGAGCTGACAAGGTACAAATCTGTCGTTCTGCCCCTGAACAGGCAGTTAACCCACTGTTCCTAGGCCGTCATTGAAAATAAGAATTTGTTCTTAACTGACTTGCCTGGTTAAATAAAGGTAAAAAAAATATAAAAAATCTTAAATGGCAATTTATCCCCCATAGATCTCTGGTCTAAGGTAGTGCACTATATATATGTACGTAGGGAATAGGGTGCCTTTTTGGACGCACACCCTGTTGAGGAGTTGTTGGATTTGGTGGTAATCTGATGTAATCTAATGTATTTTTATGTAATCTAATGTATTCTGATGTATTCTTATGTAATCTAATGTATTCTGATGTAATCTAATGTAATCTAATGTAATCTGATGTGATCTAATGTATTCTGATGTAATCTGATGTAATCTGATGTGATCTAATGTAATCTGATGTATTCTGATGTAATCTAATGTATTCTGATGTAATCTGATGTGATCTAATGTATTCTGATGTAATCTAATGTAATCTGATGTACTCTAATGTAATCTAATGTAATCTGATCAAAGGTAGCCCATAATGAGAGACTGAAGGGAGGAGGGACCAACACCACCTCTAACCTGACCTCTACCTCCACCCACCTCGAAACGACCCAGTCCACCTCAACCTCATCTCAGGCTAAAACAAGAAGGATCGCCAGGAAAACCACCAGCCTTCCAGACTTCTCCCCGCAGCGTGTCAACAACCCTCCTAGTCTCAGTGGGTCGGAGGGTAAAGGTAAACCCAAGTCTTATAAGAGTTAACACTACTAAGTTTATCTCCTTTTTGATGCTTGAAGTCACTGCCCCAAATATCAACACTGTAAAAAAAAAGAGTACTCCTGCACCCACAATCTGTATTTTTTTTGGGGGGTTATTTTATTTTCTAAAGGTCAAGACAAGCCGTCCATCCGGATGTACCTGCAGGGTGGGGCCCAGATCACCTTCATCACCCAGGATATCCAGGAGAAGCTAGAGTCCCATGTCCGTCGCAAGCAGAGCCAGCGCCTCTGGGGATTCCCCAAGCTAGTCACCAGGTACGTGGGAGACCACCTTGCCGACCTGGCTGCCCAGGCCCCCTCCGCTTCCGGCGACAGCAAGACGGTTAAGATCCCTGGCAAGATCATGGGCAACGTAAGCGACCATGTTGGCCGAGGGCAGCGAAACACAGAGTTGTGTTTCAGGCTGAGTAACAGGACAAGGCCACGGGAGGAGAGAGAGGAGACCCAGGCTACTAGTCCTGCAGCTACAGCCAAACTCAAGGACAATTTATACAGCTCACCTGCCAACAGCAGGCCTGTGGAGAAAACTCCCTTCACCAGCACCAGCACCACCACTACTCCCCAGCCAGCCGAGACCCACACTACCAGACCCACCCAGACCAGCCGATCTCTGGACGAGTCCTCCCTCCAGATGGCCCCAAACCCAGTGACCCTGACCCAGGAGAGACGCCAGCTGGAGATGCATGTGAAGAGGAACTGTCTGGAAGTCAAGCTCAAACCCCTCCCTGGCATGGTGGCCACCAGCCAGACAACCCTTTCCTCAGCAACCAGGCAGCCAACTAGGCAGCCCATCCAGGCAGCAGCCCTCGACCCTCTGAAATGCCCTGCGCCACTAAGGCGGAGGGATCCGTCGGCAGCAGAGGGATACGCGTCTTCTATGGACCCAGAGGCACCGAGGCGTCAGGAGGAGAATCTGGTGATGAAGCCCACATCTTCGGCCACCCCTTCGACCTCCTCAGCCCACCCTCACAGCTCAGCTCTGGAGACTTGGACCGGCATAGACACTGTCTCAGGACCCCGCTCTGCCTCCACCCCCATACGACTGTTGTGTTATGACACGGACACTGAAAGGCTTTTTGTGTTTACAACATAGATCTACATGGACTATTTGTTTTGGTACCAGATGATTCAGAACTGATACATTTTCTTTAACTAATAAAAAGGTTTTGCATTTCACATGGTTGACTTTAACTTGTTCTCGTAATCCATCAGATGTGTCTGTTAAAGGTATCATAATATTAAGTTATGGCCTTTATTGGCATCTTAAGACAATTCCATATTAAGCTAACATACGGAATTGTTTTAAGATGGATCATTTAGCTAATTTTAGGACTCCTGTAGGTATAAAAAAGACACACAGTTGAAGTCGTTAGTTTACATACAGTGGGGCAAAAAAAGTATTTAGTCAGCCACCAATTGTGCAAGTTCTCCCACTTAAAAAGATGAGAGAGGCCTGTAATTTTCATCATAGGTACACTTCAACTATGACAGACAAAATGAGAAAAAAAATCCAGAAAATCACATTGTAGGATTTTTTTATGAATTAATTTGCAAATTATGGTGGAAAATAAGTATTTGGTCAATAACAAAAGTTTATCTCAATCCTTTGTTCTATACCCTTTGTTGGCAATGACAGAGGTCAAATGTTTTCTGTAAGTTAATAACAAAAGTTTATCGATGCGTGGAACGGATGTGGGTGGTCTACATAAAGGTGCTAATTTTAAAAAACTCACAAATGCTTTGATGAAGGCCTTGAGGCCGATACGTAAAGCTTATTAAACACTACCAGACCCACCCAGACCAGAGTTGTGTTTCAGGCTGAGTAACAGGACAAGGCCAGGGGAGGAGAGAGAACATCTTGGCCATGTTCTGTTATAATCTCCAACCCGGCACAGCCAGAAGAGGACTGGCCACCCCACATAGCCTGGTTCCTCTCTAGGTTTCTTCCTAGGTTTTGGCCTTTCTAGGGAATTTTTCCTAGCCACCGTGCTTCTACACCTGCATTGCTTGCTGTTTGGGGTTTTAGGCTGGGTTTCTGTACAGCACTTTGAGATATCAGCTGATGTACGAAGGGCTTTATAAATACATTTGATTTGATTTAATATCAGTGATACTATCGAGCAGTGTGCAGTTTCCTTTTTCCTTCATCTTGTCCAACTGTTACCATGCACCTGCAAAAAAGATTGCTCAGATGTGCGAGTGCCTTTTGAATGTAATATTTGAGATTCTTCAAAGTAGCCACCCTTTGCCTTGATGACAGCTTGGCACACTCTTGGCATTCTCTCAACCTTACATTACATAACTTTACAGTTATACACTACAGACACCCTGGTTTCGATTCCAGGCTGTATCACAACCAGCCGTGACAACGTTTATTTTGCAACGCTTGCGCACCCAACTCATCCGGTTCGGGCATCATAGGGCTTACATGCTGACCACACCGCTCGTGCCGGGTGCATTGCAAAATAAATGTACACATGCATGTTATTCAATCATTGCACCCACACTGCTCGCATGCGCCAACGAGTGTCAGCGTTGCCAAGCGATAAAATAGAAGTTGCTTCTATTTGTGCCGTTGAACGCGATGCAAGTCCTAGTCTATGGTGTTGCCAGGGAACAGCACCCTCTTCGAAAGAAGTAGAAGGTGAAGATCTGCCTCTCTTACTGTGATGTTGGACCCCGTCCTTGAAAAATCCTGCAGAGCAGCAGACTCCTCCTCTGGCACACGGCAGCGAGCTGCAGATCCCCTCCTGGTCCTTGTGTCCATCCTCATGAAGTTACGCAGGACACAGGTAGCCTTCACAAACCTGAATTCCTCCAGGAGGCAGTCCCAGATGACCCTGGTCACACAACCGTGCAGTGCTCTACATGGTAACTGTAGGCATCGATTTGACGGAGTCTCCAGTTACAAGGTATCTGTAGGAATGTGGAAGATAATGTCTTTATTAGACTTTTACATCACCAGGTCATTGTGGATTACTAAAGTATAATATCTCTGATAACAAATCATGATAACATTGGATTGATTTTGTTTTTTTACAGTGATAAATACATCAAGATAGCTAGTTAATATGAAGTTAGGTAGCTGGTGATATTTCATTCACTTAGCTATCTATACAGTATGTGAAGTTGTCTAGATAGCAACCTCATTTAGCAGCTCATTTGAGTTAGTTAGCTAATAATACATCTGTTAAAAAACAAAAACATTTTCAACATGTATTTATTAACTTGAATAGGTTGTTCTCCCAGCCATGTGGACAATTGGAAACAGGGCAGCAAAGTGTGTTTGCCACCAGAGGGGTTTAGAGGATATTACTATTGAACTATGAACCCATTTAGTAACCAGACCTCTATACAAACTTGCAATGCTGAATTTTTGAAGCACCATATGCTGCCGGCACGCCCATAAGCGATTCGCAAAAAAACACATTAGATATTTTCTTTTGAACATTTCCGAAATTCCGTAACCCGGAAGTACTTTTTGTAATGTTGCCGACGAGACGCTGGTAAAGGAACCCATCAACGTTTTCCTTCCTGCTCACAAAATGGTCAACGATTAAGATTGATCATCCTAATTGCAAATGGACTATGGTAAGAGTTATTTGTCTGAAAAAATAGCTAGATAATCATTTCGGTAGCTTATCTTTATGTATATATAGCTTATATTTTGTTATGTTTAGCTAAATAAACTAGCTACCGAAAAGTGTCTGACTGTTTTGACTGGCCATGGAATAGTTAACCTAACATGCATAACTAGCTACATGTCCTTTATATTGATATAACAGCATGGATTAATTTGTTTTAGGTAGTCTGAACTAGTGAGACTGCTGTCGTCTTCTCCCATACCGCCAGTTGACTGCTCGTCCCCCACCACCATGTCTACGGGGATGGCCTCTGCACCTCTACTGCAGCCTACTAGCAACACAACCCAAGGTTTTATGCAACAATTACACATTTTTACTATTAACTAATTATAATCAATAGGGACGATTGATAACGGAGCTTCAGGCTATTTTGACTGAGTCTGATCTTTTTTGAGTCGTCAAAAGAACGAATTGTTCGACTAATTTATTTTTAATTTAATTTGGACAAAAGAACGAGTCAGAATTCATCCAAGGCTGAAAAATGACAAAAGAAAGTTGGCTGAGCTGGAACCGTAGCGCGATCCCATAGCAAATTAATGGTGTTTTTACGTTTGCAGAGCCTCTTCTCTGGCACAAAAAATGTATCCCTTTTTATTTTACAACTACCATCTGGGTTTGTGTCCACATAACAAGGAAGTAGGAAACGAATGGCATTTTTTGACTGTTTCTGGTCTAGCGATCGATGACAGCAGATTACGCTGCCCAACAATATGTAAATAGAAAGAGATTATTCTGATTTAAAATGGTGCGCGATTTGAAAAAAATGTAAATATACACATTGTTTGATATTAGGCGAAATATACCAGAGTGCCCCTCCATATTAAAACAAAGGGGGGGGCTGCTCAGCGTTCCAAGGGCAAAAGGTATTTCAGTTGGGGGAACAATCTAAATATACATTACGAGATATTTGTTGAAATAGGGGAAATATAGGTATGTCTGTCTATAGGAAACAATGGGACAACCGGTCTCATTGTCAACTATCGAGAAGCAGGCATTGTGACACAATAAACTGGGAATAGAATGTTTGGAAGGTAAGTTGGTGCTCAATATAACTAATAGGAGTTGGTAGGGTGAAAAATTCACCAAAATAATGCCTGTTTTTTTTTTTTTTTGTGATTTCCTAAAAACTACAAGCAGTTGGGATATATGGTAATATTATGAAACTGGGATCGACGGCATATGCACTGAACTAGAGTTTCTGAAAAATGTGTCCAGCCTACCCAGTGTACAGCAGGTCAAATGAATGAGTCACTCTGGGGGGGGTCATGACTCACAAGTCAGTGAAGAGTTGTTAAAAAAAAAGACTTGTTCGAACTGCACATTACCATCTTGACGTTCTGATGCTGTTTTCAAATAACTACTGGTTCGACACAACATAGCGATGCTTGTGTCAAAGTAACAATAACACGTTTTATTTTTTACATGTTTTAAATTTTACCTTTATTTAACCTTTATTAAACTAGGCAAGTCAGTTAAGAACAAATTCTTATTTTCAATGACAGCCTAGGAACAGTGGGTTAACTGCCTGTTCAGGGGCAGAACGACAGATTTGTACCTTGTCAGATGATGATGCTTCGGACCTCACACTACCATCTGGGAGGTGTCAGAACTTTAATTTTATTTTTATCTAACTAGGAAAGTCAGGTAAAAACAAATTCTGATTTACAATGACGGCCTACCAAAAGGCCTCGGATGGGGATTAAAAATAAATTAAATAAAAATATGACAAAGCACACATGACAAGAGAGACCGAAGACACCAACATGGCAGCAACACACGACGACAACACAGCACGGCAGCAACACATGACTGGGGGAGACTGGTCCTGGGGGAGACTGGTCCTGGGGGAGACTGGTCCTGGGGGAGACTGGTCCTGGGTGCATGGATGTAGAGTGTGTGGAGGTGGCGCAGTTTGGCAGGGCTTGAATGTAGGGTGAATGAGGGGTGCATGGAGGGTGAATGAGGGGTTCATGGAGGGTCAGGGGGAGAGTAGGTCTGACAGGTAGGTGGGTCCGATGTCATTTAGGGCTTTGTAGACAAGGATAATTGTGTAGTAATTTTTTTTTGAGAAAAAGGTAGCCGAGGTAGATGAGCAAGGATGTGGACAGACTGGTTTGTTTGGCAGAATCCTAGAGACACTTTTTTGGGATGAGCTGTAGTTTATTAATTGATATTGTGTTCACATAATCAATTCTTGAAAAAAAAAATGAATGCATGGATGAGTTTCTGTCAGATGTAGTGAGCGAGGGTCCTAGGCGGGAGATATTTTACAATGTGGACATTGAAGGAGAGAGCAGGGTTGAAAACAAACCGCTAGCTATACTTTGACAGGAGAGCAGGGTTGAAAACAAACCACTAGCTATACTTTGTTGATGACAGGAAAGTCACATTTCTTCAACTGATTTCAACGTTGACATTCAGAATGACAAGATTGATTAGCTACTCAAAAAAACAAATCCACTTTTAAAAAATACAACACTAAATTGCTAATAAAATAGAGCGATCAGCCTAGGGCACCGTCAAAACAATCTGTTTTTGACCGCGTCAAACTGATTCTAAAATTACAACTAGGCTACAGAAAGGAAAATGGGGGATACCTAGTCAGTTGTCCAACTAAATGGCGTTTCCCTGTACAGCTAGTGAACAGAAAGTTATTTATTTTTTTAAAGTGTGCTGTTTTTCATGGTTTTCATGGCCCCTTAGTTCTAGTGAAGGGAAAATCTTTTTATTTTTAACTGTTTCTCCCCAACATCAGTACCCGACCTCACTAATGCTCTTGGCTGAATGGAAGCCAAGACACCGCAGCAATGTTCCAACATCTAGTGGAAAGCCTTCCTAGAAGAGTGGAGGCTGTTATAGCAGCAATGTTCCAACATCTAGTGGAAAGCCTTCCCAGAAGAGTGGAGGCTGTTATAGCAGCAATGTTCCAACATCTAGTGGAAAGCCTTCCCAGAAGAGTGGAGGCTGTTATAGCAGCAATGTTCCAACATCTAGTGGAAAGCCTTCCCAGAAGAGTGGAGGCTGTTATAGCAGCAATGTTCCAACATCTAGTGGAAAGCCTTCCCAGAAGAGTGGAGGCTGTTATAGCAGCAATGTTCCAACATCTAGTGGAAAGCCTTCCCAGAAGAGTGGAGGCTGTTATAGCAGCAATGTTCCAACATCTAGTGGAAAGCCTTCCCAGAAGAGTGGAGGCTGTTATAGCAGCAATGTTCCATCATCTAGTGGAAAGCCTTCCCAGAAGAGTGGAGGCTGTTATAGCAGCAATGTTCCATCATTTAGTGGAAAGACTTCCCAGAAGAGTGGAGGCTGTTATAGCAGCAATGTTCCAACATCTAGTGGAAAGCCTTCCCTGAAGAGTGGAGGCTGTTATAGCAGCAATGTTCCAACATCTAGTGGAAAGCCTTCCCAGAAGAGTGGAGGCTGTTATAGCAGCAATGTTCCAACATCTAGTGGAAAGCCTTCCCAGAAGAGTGGAGGCTGTTATAGCAGCAATGTTCCATCATCTAGTGGAAAGCCTTCCCAGAAGAGTGGAGGCTGTTATAGCAGCAATGTTCCAACATCTAGTGGAAAGCCTTCCCAGAAGAGTGGAGGCTGTTATAGCAGCAATGTTCCAACATCTAGTGGAAAGCCTTCCCAGAAGAGTGGAGGCTGTTATAGCAGCAATGTTCCAACATCTAGTGGAAAGACTTCCCAGAAGAGTGGAGGCTGTTATACCAGCAATGTTCCAACCTCTAGTGGAAAGCCTTCCCAGAAGAGTGGAGGCTGTTATAGCAGCAATGTTCCATCATCTAGTGGAAAGCCTTCCCAGAAGAGTGGAGGCTGTTATAGCAGCAATGTTCCATCATCTAGTGGAAAGCCTTCCCAGAAGAGTGGAGGCTGTTATAGCAGCAATGTTCCAACATCTAGTGGAAAGACTTCCCAGAAGAGTGGAGGCTGTTATAGCAGCAATGTTCCAACCTCTAGTGGAAAGCCTTCCCAGAAGAGTGGAGGCTGTTATAGCAGCAATGTTCCATCATCTAGTGGAAAGCCTTCCCAGAAGAGTGGAGGCTGTTATAGCAGCAATGTTCCATCATCTAGTGGAAAGCCTTCCCAGAAGAGTGGAGGCTGTTATAGCAGCAATGTTCCATCATCTAGTGGAAAGCCTTCCCAGAAGAGTGGAGGCTGTTATAGCAGCAATGTTCCAACATCTAGTGCAGATTCACCCATCCCCCGACTTCAACCCTCGACTTTCGTACACAGTCAGTTGCTTTCGCCTTACACGGAACCCAAACCGGCTGCGCACGTGCGCCACTGTGCGCAAATTTATTTTGTCCCCCTACACCAACCACGATCATGACACGCATGTTAAAATATCAAAACAAACTCTGAACCAATGTCTTTAATTTGGGGACAGGTCGAAAAGCATTAAACATGTGTGGCAATTTAGCTAGCTAGCTTGCACTTGCTAGCTAATGTTAATTTGTCCTATTTAGCTAGCTTGCTGTTGCTAGCTAATTTGTCCTGGGATATAAACATTGAATGTTATTTTACCTGAAATGCACAAGGTCCTCTACTCTGTCAATTAATCCACACATAAAACGGCCAACCAAATCGTTTCTAGTCTCCTCCTTCCAGGCTTTTTCATCTTTGAACTTATATGGTGACCTATCTAAACTTTCATTGTATTACCACAACAACCTGCAAAACAGTTGCTCTTCCAATCACCCATGTTGTTATAACCAATGAGGAGATGGCACGTGGTACCTGCTTCTATAAACCAATGAGGAGATGGGAGAGGCAGGACTTTCAGCACGATCTGCGTCAGAAATAGGACGGATTTCTATTTTAGCCCTTGGCAACCGCAGAAGCTCGTTGGCGCGCGCGCAATAATTGAATAACATGGATTTCTAAATGTATTTTGAGACCCTTGCGCACGCGACGTGTCGGGTCTGGTCAGCATGTTACCACTCAAACGCGTCCTATGTGTCCAACTAACTAACGTACCAAGCTGCTGGACTACTCTGGATGTGAAAATGAACGGTGTGTCTTTAAGGCGTCCTACTGCCCTGTAGATGTGTGTTGCTGTGGCAGAGAAACTGACGCCCGGGACCCTGTAGTCCACGTTATTATTCCATCCTGAACCGGCGAGGAAACTGGCGGCGTTGCGTTCATAGCAGCCGTCAATCAAAAACAAACGTCCCAAACTATTGCAACTCTGTCGCGGTGAGTGTTAAACAATCTCATCTTGACTCATGTGGCGTTACTTGATGAATCGGTGTTGTGCGAGGAAACGGTTTAGGTGTTCTAGGTAGGCGCTTTAGCCCTTAGGAAAGCGACGTGTAAAACGACTAGTAGAAGGTATGCTAAGCTACTTACTGTAAGTGCAGTGTCATTAACGAAATGACTATAACTTGTGGTTTTCACAATGGTCTTCTCCTCTTTCCATTGTGAAAAATGAAAGGGCAAGGCAAATGCTACTCTAATAATCTCTCACTTGGGGCACATAGATCTTCTACTAACTGCCCGGGCTGCTTCAGTGTATTTCTTTCATATTAGTGAGAAACAAATACAGAAAAAAGAATACAAAAATTTTTTAAAAAAGGTTTAAATGACTTAAACCCGCTTTATAGGGTTAGAGTTCTCACACAGCCATATTGACACGCTACAGCGCATGTTTACGGAAAACAGACAGGGAGGAATACCTGTGCTAATTAGCCGTCTCCGAACACCTGTGTGTAAACGATAGCCACAAACGTGTTGTCGCTGAACAATATTATCGACTGCAACTGTTTTAAAAATATTTTAAAAGAAGCAAGCTGTTGTGTTTCCGCTCTCTATAGGTCAGAGAATGCCCTGCACGTTATACGGCTGCCATCGTGTCTACACGGACACAGACAGCCTGGCCAAACACATCAAGGACCATCAGAATCACATCCCCACTCAGTCCCTCCCAGGTAAGCTCGTAGAATACAACTTCCTGGATCTTGGAGGAGACAAGGTTTCCTTATTGGATAAAGGTAGACTCAGAAGTACCTGAACTGCTGTGTGTGTGGGGATACAAAAAAACATCACTGAGGACAGTTACAATTATTATAGTCAGGTTAAAGTTGCACTATGCAGAAATCGCTCTGTCGTTTCCTGGTTGCTGAAATTCTATTAGTTCTCATAATTAAAGTTTTTGTGAGAAAACAAGGAAGTATTGTGTAGAGAATCATTGTACCATCTAAACTGCTGTGAAATATCTTTTTTACATAACCAAAAATATTGTATTTTCAGCTGGTGTACCTTACTGAAGGTCAGAGATGCAAAAAACGAAACACTAGGGCCCACAATAAACCCAACCAAGGCAAAAACCTGGCCAGCACTAGGGCCCACAATAAACCCAACCAAGGCAAAAACCTGGCCAGCACTAGGGCCCACAATAAACCCAACCAAGGCAAAAACCTGGCCAGCACTAGGAGCCACAATAAACCCAACCAAGGCAAAAACCTGGCCAGCACTAGGAGCCACAATAAACCCAACCAAGGCAAAAACCTGGCCAGCACTAGGACCCACAATAAACCCAACCAAGGCAAAAACCTGGCCAGCACTAGGACCCACAATAAACCCAACCAAGGCAAAAACCTGGCCAGCACTAGGACCCACAATAAACCCAACCAAGGCAAAAACCTGGCCAGCACTAGGACCCACAATAAACCCAACCAAGGCAAAAACTGGTCAGCAAGGAGAGAGTAGTGACTTACCAGGATGATAGCAGGCAGAGAATCACCAATGTGTTACCAGGATGGTAGCCAGGAGAGAATCGCCTTGGAGGGATGTAGTTTAGGATGTAGGATAGGGTGCCCAGGTATATCACAGTAGACAGCAGTCTGCTCAGATAATGCCTCGGAGCAGGATAGGGTGCCCAGGTATATCACAGTAGACAGCAGTCTGCTCAGATAATGCCTCGGAGCAGGATAGGGTGCCCAGGTATATCACAGTAGACAGCAGTCTGCTCTCTCTCTCTCTCTCTCCTGCCATAATCAGTTTAATATGGAAGGTACCCACTATCTCTCTCTCTCTCTCCTGCCAGGTAAAGTGTTCCTCTGCTCCTTCATCGGCTGCAACGGCTCCTTTCCCAGCATGCAGCATCTGATGGAACATATGAGACAGCACCACAAACCCAATACGTACTTCCTGTAGGTATTTGTGTGTGTGTGTGCACGAAGAGCTACTCATCATGCTCCAGATGTCCCTCTGAAAAGTGTGATGATTGTCTTGATTCCCCTCTGTCTCTGCCAGGTGTCAGAGTTGTCGGTCCAAGCTGCGCTCCTACCGCGCCCTCCTCAAACACCTCCACACCTGCGCTAAGGTAGCCAAGAGCAAGGCCAAGGCTGGCGAGCAGGTAGAGGTCAAGCCGGACCCTGACCCCGATGCTGCTGTTCCCATGGCTACAGACCAGGAGACCCCACAGCAGCAAGAGCCCATGGAGTCCGAGCCCTCCCACCCTGTCCATGGGTCTACCGGGTCTGACCATCTCTCTGCCCAGGCTCCCTCCCCCTACCGGCCCCCAGAGGATGGATCTCTCCTCGGCCTGGACCTCAACTCGGCCCTGCTCCCTGGGGCTTTCTCCCTCCAGGAGGGAGGTGGTGGGGGATTGTCAGACACCCAGCCCCCAGGCCTCCCAGACCAGCTCCCTGAGGGATCCTATGGCTCCTTCTCACAGTACCTTCAATCTCCACTGGAAGTTTCTGGACCGGCGCCGCAGCAACAGCAGAGGCCCCCCAAGTCCGTCCCTTCGGCTCTACCTTCCTCTCCGCCCCCCCAGACCTCCACCCCGCCCGGCTCGAACGCTCGCTGGAGGAAGAACCAAGGTGATCTAATAACAGCTTGTTTGGTTGAATCTCAGGGTTAGGAAATGTTGTATTTTCTATTCGATTTCAATTACTTTTAGCCCGCAGCCCGTTTTTGAGGAGCGTGAGGGGCTCAACGTTGAGCAGCCCCCTACCCTACCCAACCCCTACCCGCCCCCTACCCTACCCACCCGCCCCTTCCCTACCCACCCCCTTCCCACATCCACCCCTACCCTGAACAGGCAGTTAACCCACTGTTCCTAGGCCGTCATTGAAAATAAGAATTTGTTCTTAACTGACTTGCCTAGTTAAATAAAGGTAAAATAAAAATAAATAAATAAATTAAGGTCGTAAGTAAAATACTGCCCCCTAGTCACAACAGGTTTTAAGGTGGTAAGAATTCTCTTTCTGACCACTTCTACCATGGGTAAATTTTACTGCCCCCTAGTCACAACAGGTTTTAAGAAGTCTCTTTCTGACCACTTCTACCATGGGTAAATACTGCCCCCTAGTCACAACAGGTTTTAAGAAGTCTCTTTCTGACCACTTCTACCATGGGTAAATACTGCCCCCTAGTCACAACAGGTTTTAAGAAGTCTCTTTCTGACCACTTCTACCATGGGTAAATACTGCCCCCTAGTCACAACAGGTTTTAAGGTGGTAAGAAGGTAAATATGTAAAGAACGTTTTGTTCAAAAGTTGCTTGGAATTCACGTTCATGTTGACTTGTAGTCCTATTTTAGCCTGGTCCCAGATCTGTTTGTGCTATAGTCAACTGCAACGACCATAGGAGTTGGGGGCTACACGGATCTATAAACAGATCTGGGACCACCAGGCTAGTCCTGTTGGAAATCCCTGGATGAAACAGACAGTGATGAGTGAATTGTGTTTTATCGTGTTGCACTGTCCTGCCAGACGCTCCGGGGTCTCTAAGACACAGATGGACCTCTCCTCCTCCAGCCAATCACAGGTTAACTAGAGATGGAGCGCAGGTGAGACGTGGAGAAACCACTAAACACACACAACTAGAGAGAGAGAGAGACCACTAAACACACACACACAACTAGAGAGAGAGCGACCACTAAACACACACACAACTAGAGAGAGCGACCACTACACACACACACACAACTAGAGAGAGAGAGAGCGACCACTAAACACACACACAACTAGAGAGAGAGAGAGAGCGACCACTAAACACACACACAACTAGAGAGAGAGCGACCGCTAAACACACACACAACTAGAGAGAGAGAGCGACCACTAAACACACACACACAACTAGAGAGAGCGAGACCACTAAACACACACACACAACTAGAGAGAGAGAGCGACCACTAAACACACACACACAACTAGAGAGAGAGAGAGAGACCACTAAACACACACACACAACTAGAGAGAGAGACCACTAAACACACACACACAACTAGAGAGAGAGAGAGAGACCACTAAACACACACACAACTAGAGAGAGAGAGACCACTAAACACACACACACAACTAGAGAGAGAGAGAGAGACCACTAAACACACACACAACTAGAGAGAGAGCGACCACTAAACACACACACAACTAGAGAGAGAGCGACCACTAAACACACACACAACTAGAGAGAGAGAGCGACCACTAAACACACACACACAACTAGAGAGAGAGAGCGACCACTAAACACACACACACAACTAGAGAGAGAGACCACTAAACACACACAACTAGAGAGAGAGAGAGCGACCACTAAACACACACACACAACTAGAGAGAGAGAGCGACCACTAAACACACACACAACTAGAGAGAGAGAGACCACTAAACACACACACAACTAGAGAGAGAGAGAGCGACCACTAAACACACACACACAACTAGAGAGAGAGAGCGACCACTAAACACACACACAACTAGAGAGAGAGAGCGACCACTAAACACACACACACAACTAGAGAGAGAGAGCGACCACTAAACACACACACACACTAGAGAGAGAGAGCGACCACTAAACACACACACACAACTAGAGAGAGAGAGACCACTAAACACACACAACTAGAGAGAGAGAGACCACTAAACACACACAACTAGAGAGAGAGAGAGCGACCACTAAACACACACACACAACTAGAGAGAGAGAGACCACTAAACACACACAACTAGAGAGAGAGAGACCACTAAACACACACAACTAGAGAGAGAGAGAGAGACCACTAAACACACACAACTAGAGAGAGAGAGAGCGACCACTAAACACACACACAACTAGAGAGAGAGAGAGCGACCACTAAACACACACACAACTAGAGAGAGCGACCACTCACACACACACACACACACACACACACACGAGAGAGAGACCACTAAACACACACACACACGAGAGAGACCACTAAACACACACACACACGAGAGAGAGACCACTAAACACACACACACACAGAGAGAGACCACTAAACACACACACACACACGAGAGAGACCACTAAACACACACACGAGAGAGACCACTAAACACACACACACGAGAGAGACCACTAAACACACACACACGAGAGACCACTAAACACACACACACACGAGAGACCACTAAACACACACACACGAGAGAGAGACCACTAAACACACACACACGAGAGACCACTAAACACACACACACACACACGAGAGAGAGACCACTAAACACACACACACGAGAGAGAGACCACTAAACACACACACACGAGAGACCACTAAACACACACACACACGAGAGAGACCACTAAACACACACACACACACACGAGAGAGACCACTAAACACAAACACGAGAGAGACCACTAAACACACACACACGAGAGAGACCACTAAACACACACACACGAGAGACCACTAAACACACACACACACACGAGAGACCACTAAACACACACACACACACACACACACACACACGAGAGAGAGACCACTAAACACACACACACGAGAGACCACTAAACACACACACACACACACACACACACAGAGAGAGACCACTAAACACACACACACGAGAGAGAGACCACTAAACACACACACACGAGACCACTAAACACACACACACGAGAGAGACCACTAAACACACACACGAGAGAGACCACTAAACACACACACGAGAGAGACCACTAAACACACACACGAGAGAGAGACCACTAAACACACACACACGAGAGAGAGAGACCACTAAACACACACACGAGAGAGACCACTAAACACACACACACGAGAGAGACCACTAAACACACACACACACGAGAGAGAGACCACTAAACACACACACACACGAGAGAGAGACCACTAAACACACACACACACACGAGAGAGAGACCACTAAACACACACAACTAGAGAGAGAGACCACTAAACACACACAACTAGAACGAGAGAGACCACTAAACACGCACAACTAGAACGAGAGAGACCACTAAACACGCACAACTAGAGAGAGAGAGACCACTAAACACGCACACGAGAGAGAGAGACCACTAAACACACACACGAGAGAGAGACCACTAAACACACACAACTAGAGAGAGACCACTAAACACACACAACTAGAGAGAGACCACTAAACACACACAACTAGAGAGAGACCACTAAACACGCACAACTAGAGCGAGAGAGAGACCACTAAACACGCACAACTAGAGCGAGAGAGACCACTAAACACGCACAACTAGAGAGAGAGACCACTAAACACGCACAACTAGAGAGAGAGAGACCACTAAACACGCACAACTAGAGAGAGAGAGACCACTAAACACACGCACAACTAGAGAGAGACCACTAAACACGCACAACTGAGAGAGAGACCACTAAACACGCACAACTAGAGAGAGAGAGACCACTAAACACACACACAACTAGAGAGAGAGAGACCACTAAACACGCACAACTAGAGAGAGAGAGACCACTAAACACACGCACAACTAGAGAGAGAGAGACCACTAAACACACGCACAACTAGAGAGAGAGAGAGACCACTAAACACACACACGAGAGAGAGAGACCACTAAACACACACACGAGAGAGAGAGACCACTAAACACACACACGAGAGAGAGAGAGACCACTAAACTGCCCTCTGGTCATATCCAATGGAATTCTCCTGCTTCTTCCTCCAATGCTAACTGCGTTATTGGCTTTCTCCCCTTCCTGCTAACTTGGCTTCCCTTTTCCTGCCCCGGCCTAACCAATCACTTAATAATCACCTAATGGATCCATCATGTGGCTGATTGCTCAACCTGTCCGACTCCCAGATTCTGACACAGCCCAGTGTGCATTCACCAGCAGAGTTATTAACCTCTAAAAGTCTAAGACGAAATATAAATATAGCCTATAGAATAACACATTCAGAAATGGCAAAAAAAGCCCGGACTTGAACCCGATCAAACATCTCTGGAGAGACCTGAAAATAGCTGTACAGCGACGCTCCCCATCCAACCTGACAGAGCTGGAGAGGATCTGCAGAAACTCCCCAAATACATGTGTGCCAAGATTGTAGCATCATACCCAAGAAGACTCAAGGCTGTAGTCGCTGCAACAAAGTACTGAGTAAAGGGTCTAAATACCTTTTATTTTTAATAATTTAACAAAAAATTCTATAAACCTGTTTTTGCTTTGTCATTATGGGGTATTGCGTGTAGATTGATGAGGGGGAGAAAAAACAATTGAATCTGTTTTTAGAAGAAGTCTGTAACGTGGAAAATACCAAGGTGTCTGAATACTTTCAGAATGCCCTGTATAAGAAAGATCAGGAAATATGTTTTTAGACATATTTAACTGCTCATTTTCGTTTGGCACAAAACTACTTCCATTTAATTGGTCTGTGTTACCCTCAGACGAGTCCCGTGACACTTGTGGTTTTTTTTTTGTAGGGCAAACCTTTCAGATGTGTGAGAGAAGACATGGTCTGACAAACACCACTCTTCCAGCGCAGACAGCCCAACATCAAGCAACCACTGATCTCTGTAGCTTAAACTGACAGATTTATTACCATTCAGATGTTTGGGTTCCTTAAGACAAAACCTTTTCCTCCAGAACATGCAGATGAGCGTTCTGTATCATCATACCACACCTCTCGTTCCTTCATCTGGTGCCGACTGTTCCCAAGCTCCGCCTTCTTCCTTTAGTGGAGAGGTCTGTGGTGTGAAGAGCTGTAGGTTCATTGTGGTGTTCAGTAGTACAGGGCTGAGTGCTTTCAGTAGTACAGTGCTGAGGGCTTGTGGCTTTGCTGTGTCTGGCTGCCTTCTGTTGATTTATGTTCACCAGCTTCCACTTCCCCCCCCTTGTCAAAAACCTTGTGCTTTTTTGTGGTGTTTAAACCCGCTTTCGCCTCGCGTCAATCTGAAACGCCTTATGGAGACCTGAGAGGATTTGATTGGTACAAGCAATATGGTGAAACTTCTACCTAGCCTATCAGGGAGCTACTACCATGTTTATTCACTCAGCTCTCCACTAGGGTCTAGGAGTCCATTTGGGATTGGACCATGGTTAATGTACAGTTCACCCCTCTTCCCTCCAGCTCAGTCCTTCAACGGCCGTATTCTCTGGAAACACACCAGGGGGCGCTACAGCTGTGTCCAGTGTGGCCACGCCACCCCAAACAGGAAGGAGATGACCGCCCACATCAAGGGCCAACACAAGAGCCCTGCTGCCAAGCCTGGTAACGACACAGATACCACTGTCTATTATAGCCCTCTGGTTAATAAGGACTGATTTGGTGTGTTGTTGCCTCGTCTCACTGAATCCTCTTCATTTTAGATGACCGCGTGCCCTCTTCACAGATTAAAGGGTCTTCAGATACAGAGGCTAGCACCTACACCTGTCTCTGACTCGATGGCCACATGGGAGGAAACGCAGTTAAATAATATGGTGTTTAGTGGAACTAGTTTCATCACTTTTATTTATTTTCCTGTGAAAGTGATTCATTTCAATAAACATAATTAACTTGATCAAAGTAAATGACTAAGTGTTTTTTTTTTTTTTATGTGCAGAAGATGTATTCACACACCCTCATAACTAGATGGTTGGGAGGGACCACAAATTATAGTTAGTTAAACTTGGCATGTGAAATTTCAACAAGCTGAAAGCACGGTGATATTTAGATGAGCCTCAACTGAAGACAAACACATGACCTTGTTCCCAGACTCAACTTCTACAGCAGCAAAAAAACATTCCACTTCCTCTAAAAAATAAATATATAAGCAGCGTTCTAGTCCCGATATTAACAATAAAGTATATTGCACTCCTTACGAGCAGTCGTTAGAAAATAACATTTTATATTCACAATACGGATTTCCTCTGCAAGTGGTCATTCTACAGTCGATCCACTGCTCACATCCAACGACTGGGAGGCAGAGTGAGTCTTTAAATGTCTCTTCAGGTGATTTAGACAGGTGTAGGTCTTGGAACAGAGATGGCAGGGGTACGGTCTCACCCCAGTGTGGTTCAGAACATGTTTCTTCAACTCTGCACCGCGAGAGAACGCCTTACCACACTCGTGGCAGATGTAGGGTCGTACTCCTGTATGTACCCGCATGTGAAGCGTGACCTTACTGGCCATGGTGAAGCCTTTCTCACAGACGGTGCATTTGTACGGTCTCTCCCCAGTGTGTGTTCTCCTGTGGATCTGCAGCTCTCCTGCGGAGCAGAAGGCCTTGCCGCAGTCAGAGCAGAGGAAAGGTTTCTCCCCTGTGTGAGTCCTGATGTGTATCGTCAGGTTTCCGTTCACAGAGAACCTCTTGGTGCAGTAGGTACACTGGTACGGTCTCTCCCCGGTGTGAGTCCGCATGTGGAGCTTCAGGTCTCCTTTGCACCGGAAGGCCTTTCCACAGCTGGGGCAGATCTTTGACCTCTCTTGGGAGTGACGCTGCTCGTGGTTATTTTGCCAGACCTAAACAAAATCATTTTATTAGACATGTAAAATATATTATTTGTCTTAGCCATTTTAGGTTAACAATACACACAGCTTTTTCTTGTCTTGGAAATGTGTTAACCTCTGAAAAGAAAATGCACAAAACACCACCTGGGAGCTGAAGCCCTTTCCACACTGTTTACACTTGTAGGGTTTGTCTTCTGCACCGTGGGCCTTCTGGTGGGCCCTCAGCTCCGCCACGCCCGGGAATGGTCCCTCCCCACAGTACCTGGCGATACATAGGTTAGCACAGTCTATTCCCTATAATTAATTTATAGATATAGGGCTCTGGTCAAAACTAGTGCCCTGAGTAGGGTGTAATTTGGGATGTAGTTATTACCTGTTCACCTTATAGGGCAGGGGGACTGTACAAGTGATTGAAAAACATTTAATGTTGTGTACTCAACAATCAGACAGGTATCCCAAATGGCACCCTAGTCAAAACTAGTGCACTATATAGGGTCCCGTTTGGGACAACCACATACAGCAACAGGGTATCAGTATAATATACCTGCAGTTGAAGACCTTGTCAGTGGAGTGGGTTACCAGGTGTTTCTTTAATGAGTTGTGCCACTTGAAGATTTTCCCACACTGCGGACACTCAAACTGGCCCGCCTGACCCAAACCGCTGGCCCGTCTACAACACCTGTGGCTGACCCGCTCTCTGACCGACCCAAAACTGCTTCCGCATTTAATACAGACATAGGCAGCGTTGGAGCACTGCGTTCGGCGGTGAGTGGACATCTCCGAGGACCTTCTGAAGGTCTTACCACACTGGGAACACTTGTAAGGGTTCTCCCCTGTGTGGAGTCTCTGGTGCTCCAGCATCTCATAGCGGTAAATGAAACAACGGCCGCACTGGGGGCACTTGTGGGCCACGCGCTGCCGCGGCTGCTCCGATGACACACCGGAGGAGGCTGATGGGGCGTGTTCAGCTGTAGTGCTGCTCAGGGAGTATTGGTGCTCCGAGACGACTGCTTCTCGTCCTTCCTCAGACTTCCGTCTCTCCTTCAGGTGATCCTCTCCTTCAGATCCTTGGGTTTCTACTGAATCTGTTCCAGTATTTTTATCCACACTTGTTTTTAACTCGGCCCATTGGCCAGTCAAACTGTCAGTCGAAACCCCCTGGTCGTCTCTGATCTCCAAGGGCGGGCTGTCGCGGGCGCTGTGGCGCGAGGCATTGGCCAGTCTCAGTGATGGAGGGAAGGATAACGAGACGAGGAGACGGTCCTCTGTCCTCGAGGGAACTGAACAGTGACAAGCAGGACCAATGGAAAGAAGATAGGAAAGGTGAGTCGTCTAGTTAGTGAAATATAATGCTATAGAACGTCATCTACAGTCAGACAGAATCTGCATCCCAAATGGCACCTATTCCCTATATAGTGCACTACTTTTAACCGGAAGCTCCAGGAGCCTGGTCAACAGTAGAGCATTATAAAGGGAATAGATTGCCATGGGAAACGCAGACAGAGGCTTACCACTCTTGGGCAGCTTCCCGGGGCAGTGTTGGTTCTGTAGCAGAGACTTCAGGTCCTCTCCGTGAGAGACACAGTGCATGTAGTCCTCCAGAACAGAGGGGGCAGCACTGATCAACAACGCAGTCTGAACAAAGGAAAGATAAATCATATTGTATTGGTCACATACACATGTTCAGCAGATGTTGTTGTGGGTTTAGCAAAATGCTTGTAAATGAAACTAATATTACGATGAGATACAGCTGTACTAGTTTTACAGTTGTTATTCTACCTACACCAGTGAATTGTGATGTAAGCAATAAGGCCCGAGGGGGCGTGGTATATGGCCAATATACCACAGCTAAGGACTGTTCTTATGCGCGACGCAAAGCTGAGTGCCTGGTTACAGCCCTTAGCCGTGGTATATTGGCCATATACTACAAACCCCCGAGGTGCCTTATTGCTATTATCAACTGGTTACCAACGTAAAAATACGGTTGTATACGGTCTGATATACCCCGGCTTTCAGCCAATCAGCATTTAGGGCGTGAACCACCCAGTTCATTCTAAATAACCATGTTTTGTCCCAACCCTGTATAATCCTTTTATCTCGACTCATCTGACACCGGACTAGTGTAAGATGGGCAACAATGGACCTGGTGTTACTCAGTGACCTGAAAACTCGGTGTCACCGGCCGTGTCCCAAATCTGTCTGGACTACTACTTACTGTGTACTAATCATACTACATACTATTTAGAACGGACTGTTCAGTAGAAATAAATGCAGTAAGCAACAAATAACATTCTAGGCCCCGCCTCCCGGGAAGAGCCACATTCTAGGCCCCGCCTCCCGGGAAGAGCCACATTCTAGGCCCCGCCTCCCGGGAAGAGCCACATTCTAGGCCCCGCCTCCCGGGAAGAGCCACATTCTAGGCCCCGCCTCCCGGGAAGAGCCACATTCTAGGCCCCGCCTCCCGGGAAGAGCCACATTCTAGGCCCCGCCTCCCGGGAAGAGCCACATTCTAGGCCCCGCCTCCCGGGAAGAGCCACATTCTAGGCCCCGCCTCCTGAGAATATCATTATACTTGGCTCCTCCCCCTGAGAACTCGTAATCTAATGCGTTGATTCCTGCCATTGGTTCATTTTGGTACAGCACTTCCCCTTATCAGCCGTTGAAGACTGTTCCTCCGTAGTGAATTCTACTGGATGAAGAGCTGAAATGAGTATGACATCACAACATTTAAACCATACTCCATTTTAGAAAGTTTGATAGGATGTCAATTTTCTCATACCTAAAATGCCTGCCATTTACAACACAAGTACGGGTATTCCGACCCTGTAGCAGTGCTGTCCAACGGTGTACCTGTTTGAAGTCTGGGACCGGCAGCAGCTCCTCCAGCCTAGACAGGAAGTGGCACACCAGAGTTTGCAGCGATGAGTCAAAGTTAGGACCATACTCCACCGGGAACACCACCTGACAGACAGAGTCAAAGTTAGGACCATACTCCACCGGGAACACCACCTGACAGACAGAGTCAAAGTTAGGACCATACTCCACCGGGAACACCACCTGACAGACAGAGTCAAAGTTAGGACCATACTCCACCGGGAACACCACCTGACAGACAGAGTCAAAGTTAGGACCTTAGTCAGAGATGAAATTTGAAAGATCCCAGAGGGGAAACCCAACAACCATAGTGAAGGGAGTCTGATCACTGTTCCAATACTTTAAAACGGCATCCTGCCTTGAGATTAAAACACCAACATGGAGCTTCATGATCTGAGAAGTCCATCATGGAGGTTAGGAGCCCTGTGTTCCCTCCTATCTGGGTCTTCCACTAGGCTCTCTCTCACCTTGAAGAAGTGTTCCCTCCTATCTGGGTCTTCCACTAGGCTCTCTCTCACCTTGAAGAAGTGTTCCCTCCTATCTGGGTCTTCCACTAGGCTCTCTCTCACCTTGAAGAAGTGTTCCCTCCTATCTGGGTCTTCCACTAGGCTCTCTCTCACCTTGAAGAAGTGTTCCCTCCTATCTGGGTCTTCCACTAGGCTCTCTCTCACCTTGAAGAAGTGTTCCCTCCTATCTGGGTCTTCCACTAGGCTCTCTCTCACCTTGAAGAAGTGTTCCCTCCTATCTGGGTCTTCCACTAGGCTCTCTCTCACCTTGAAGAAGTGTTCCCTCCTATCTGGGTCTTCCACTAGGCTCTCTCTCACCTTGAAGAAGTGTTCCCTCCTATCTGGGTCTTCCACTAGGCTCTCTCTCACCTTGAAGAAGTGTTCCCTCCTATCTGGGTCTTCCACTAGGCTCTATCTCACCTTGAAGAAGTGTTCCCTCCTATCTGGGTCTTCCACTAGGCTCTCTCTCACCTTGAAGAAGTGTTCCTCCTATCTGGGTCTTCCACTAGGCTCTCTCTCACCTTGAAGAAGTGTTCCCTCCTATCTGGGTCTTCCACTGGCTCTCTCTCACCTTGAAGAAGTGTTCCCTCCTATCTGGGTCTTCCACTAGGCTCTCTCTCACCTTGAAGAAGTGTTCCCTCCTATCTGGGTCTTCCACTAGGCTCTCTCTCACCTTGAAGAAGTGTTCCCTCCTATCTGGGTCTTCCACTAGGCTCTGGATCAGCTTCAGGAAGTTGGCTTCAGCAAATTCAATCGCTGCATCGTTTGACTGCAACACATAAAAGGATCCAGACAAACATCACACGCTGGACACAGTGATGGTTTCCTGGAGACAGCCTAGTCCTGGACTAAAAAGCAAACAAATAGAGAATGATCTTTGAATGTGCTTTTTAGTCCAGGACTTGTTTCAACTGCCCCTTACTGTTCAAGAGAATGGGCTTGTCAGAATATCTCCCCAGTTGATTAGACACTCACCTGTTTCAGACCAGATGCTGTGATTCTATCCAGGTGTGTTTGAACAGCCTTGAGGTCATCAGGATGTCCAGATCGGATCAGTTCCAGAGTCACCTGAGAAGAGACCCAGCCAGTTACCACCCGAGACCCGGCCAGTTACCACCCGAGACCCGGCCAGTTACCACCCGAGACCCGGCCAGTTACCACCCGAGACCCGGCCAGTTACCACCCGAGACCCGGCCAGTTACCACCCGAGACCCGGCCAGTTACCACCTGCCACGAGACCCGGCCAGTTACCACCAATCAGACCCGGCCAGTTACCACCTGCCTCCGTGCATTCAACCATCTGCAGCCTCCAATCACAGACACCAAGCCCCTCCTCCTGTGCTGTGTGCACCTTCCCACACAGACGCCAAGCCCCTCCCCCTGTGCTGTGTGCACCTTCCCACACAGACGCCAAGCCCCTCCCCTGTGCTGTGTGCACCTTCCCACACAGACGCCAAGCCCCTCCCCTGTGCTGTGTGCACCTTCCCACAGACACCAAGCCCCTCCCCCTGTGCTGTGTGCATCTTCCCACACAGACGCCAAGCCCCTCCCCTGTGCTGTGTGCACCTTCCCACACAGACGCCAAGCCCCTCCCCCTGTGCACCTTCCCACACAGACGCCAAGCCCCTCCCCCTGACACTCACAACAACAAAAGTCGAGATGAAAGATCACTTCTTCCTCTCTGACAACAAGCAGTTTCAACTCCCCATTAGCATTTGAGGTCGACCTTCTGGAAGGTTCGCCCATTGCCACAGAGGAACAACTCTGAATCTCTGTCAGAGTGACCATCAGGTTCTTGATCACCTCCCTGACCAAGGCCCTTCTTCCCCGATTTTAGCAGTTTGGTCAGGCAGCTAGCTCTGGTGGTTCCAAACTTCTTCCATTTAAGAACGATGAGGCCAATGTGTTCTTGAGGACCTTCAATGCTGCAGACATTTTGTTGGTATCCTTCCCCACAATCCTGTCTCGGAGCTCTACAGGCAATTCCTTCAACCTCATGACTTGGTTTTTGCTCTGACATGCAGTGTAAACTGTGGGACCTTATATAGACAGGTGTGTGCCTTTCCAAATCATGTCCAATCAATTGAATTTACCACATGTTGTAGAAACATCAAGGGTGATCAATGGAAACAGGATGCACCTGAACTCAACTTCAAGTCTCATAGCAAAGGGTCTGAATACTTATGTAAATAAGGCATCTGTATTTTTAATTATACATTTGCAGACATTTTACATTTGATCAATTTTAGAATAAGGATGTAACGTAACAAAATGTAGAAAAAGTCAAGGGGTCTGAATACTTTCTGAATGCATTGAATATACATAATTTATTTTTTTACACTGTTTGGACGCCTAAGGATTTCAACAGCAGAAAAATCCTTGAGATTGATTGGGAATCTCTTACCCGTCCTCTGAGAGCCAGGATGAGCAGCCACCTCTGTCTGTTGGACAGGAGTTCTGGAACCACCTCCGTTACCATGGACACAAACTCCTCCAGCTTCCCATAATGCTTTGTGTTGCCCTGGCGCACCACCTGCCACATAACTGCTGACATCATCCGGAGAGGAGGGACCAGCAGGCCCAGGGAGGGCAGAGGAAAGGGGGATTCTGCTAGGAGGAGAGAGAAGAGGAGAGGGGAGGAGGAGAGAGGGAGGAGGAGAAGAGGGAGGAGGAGGAGAAGAGGGAGGAGGAGGAGAAGAGGGAGGAGGAGGAGAAGAGGGAGGAGGAGGAGGAGAGGGAGGAGGAGGAGGAGAGGGAGGAGGAGAAGAGGGAGGTTGAGTCACCATAGTGAGGCATAGTTAATTGTCTAAATAAGCGAAAGGCCCCATCCCCCTTTCTGCAAATCAGATCATGATGATATGACTCCTGCTATTGTTGTGTACCCTGGCGCTATGACTCCTGCTATTGTTGTGTACCCTGGCGCTATGACTCCTGCTATTGTTGTGTACCCTGGCGCTATGACTCCTGCTATTGTTGTGTACCCTGGCGCTTTGACTCCTGCTATTGTTGTGTACCCTGGCGCTTTGACTCCTGCTATTGTTGTGTACCCTGGCGCTTTGACTCCTGCTTCATTTTTACATGCAGAAACTCACAAAAGGAAGTACCCCTTTACACCATAGAGAAATGTTCCTCCGAAGAGGCTACAGGACTGCTTTGATAGTGCCGACGAGTTAACCACCTCAGTCCCCAGTTAGCGCCGACGAGTTAACCACCTCAGTCCCCAGTTAACACCCCCAGGTGTGCACTAAAGGGCTACCGCTCACAGGGCTATTGTAGTGTACCCTGGTGCTATGGCTGAGGACACGAACAAGTCCCGCTACGACCTTCTCAGGGCCAACAAACAGGCAAAATTACAATATAGGAACAAGATGGAATCCTATTACGGCAGGGCTTGCAAACTATTACGGACTACAAAAGGGAAACCCATTGACGCGAGCCTACCAGACAAGCTAAATGTCTTCCATGCTCGCTTCGAGGCAAGCAACACTGAAGCACGAAAGCACCATGTTCCGAACAACTGTATTCACACTCTCCGTAGCCGATGTGAGTAAGACCTTCAAGCAGGTCAACATTCACAGGGCCAGACGGATTACCAGGACGTGTACTCAGAGCATGTGCAGACCAACTGGCAAGTGTCTTCACTGACATTTTCAACCGCTCCCTGACCGAGTCTGTAATACCAACATGTTTCAAGCAGACCACCATAGTCCCCGTGCCCAAGAACACTAAGGTAACCTGCCTAAAGGACTACCGCCTCTTAGCACTCTCACGTCAGTAACCCTAAAGTGTTTTGAAAGGCTGGTCATGGCTCACATCAACATCCCGGAACCACTAGACCCACTCTAATTTGCATACTGCCCCAACAGAGCCACAGATGATGCAATCTCAATCCCACTCCACAATACCCTGTCCCACCTGGACAAAAGGAATACCTACGCAAGAATGCTGTTCATTGACTACAGCTCAGCGTTCCACACCATTGTTCCCTCCAAGCTCATCACTAAGCTTGGGGCCCTGAGTCCTGACAGGCCGTCTCCAGGTGGTGAAGGTAGGCAACACCACCTACACTACACTGATCCTCAACACAGGGGCCCCACAAGGGTGCGTCCTTAGTCCCCTCCTGTACTCCCTATTCACCCACGACTGCATGGCCACGAACGCCTCCAGAGGGTGGTGAGTCCGAAATCACCGGGAGCACAGGACCTCAGCCACCCGAGTCTGTTCACCCTGCTACCATATATGTATATACTGTATTTTAATCCATCATTCAATGATTGAGATATAGAGCGATATAAAGATAGTGATGTAGATTTATCTATACACACTATATAACATATACACTATTTTATCCATGTATTCTTCAGATATATTAGTCTAGCCACATACATCCCATCACAGACAGAGCTAATCCAAATATTGTTTTTATTCCATTATTTTAGGTGTGTGCATTGTTAGATATTACTGCACAAGCATTTCGTGTGTATTCAACCAATAAAATGTGATTTGAAAGAAAAGGGGAGAGGAGAATTATTAAGATAATTTATAAATGGCTTGCCAACTTTGGATTTTCTGCAGCAGAACATCTGGGAAACGGCATAAATAGCACCTTTGGGTCCATGAACAACACACTTTACGATGTTGGACGCATAAAGCACCTTCATCTTTCATATCAGCGAGAAATAGTTCAAACAAAACCATGTTTACTGAAGACAAGAGTGGACTGCTAATTAGCTACATGCCTCTCAGAACAACACCTTTGCGGAAGATCAAGGCCACAAACAAACACGCTGTCATTTAAAAATACAGTTGTCTGCCACTGTTAATATAAAACTGGTTACTAGTGTATATAGATAGACAAGTTGTCATTATTCACTGTGTATGCATTACGTGTTACTTTCCGCTACATCTCCCTGTATGGTCGGGAAGGGCCCGTATTAAACATGTGAAGAGGACCATTTGATGTGGGCTAAGCTACATCTAGATAAAACAGCAATGGAGGGCCGAAACAAGATAAAACTAACTAGATATAGAAGCATAATGGCTAAGCTACAAAACAAAATATACGACTTTAGCTAATACATACCCATGTTGCACCTCTAAGCAACTTAACGCTTCGGATTGTTATAAAGACTAAATGAAATTAGCGTTTTATTTATTTATGTTTTTTAAAAAATGCTAGTTAGCACAAGAACACCATTTTTGGCGTTTTCTTTGTTGGTTATAAAAGAGACGCAAATGTACTTCCGGAAACTGAACTTCCGGAATGTTTCGTGCATAGACATAGATAGAGGTCTTATCTTTATATCTGTGACATTATAGAGTCTGTGACAACATGGGCAGCCCCACTGAGGCTACAACCCAGAGGAATACCCACCCAGTTGACTACTTAAAAAATGGATGGCGGAAGCATGGTGAAAGCCCTCAACGGTGCTTCCTGTGCTAAAATAGGCTTATAGGCCACTAGAGTCTCTATCCTTCTCTATGGGTCCGTTCTAGCTCAGCGTCTCGTCAGCAACACTAAAAAAGTACTTCCAGTTCACGGAATTTCTGATTTTCAAATAAAAGTCCCTCCCGTAATAGTAGAAACGTATGATTAACCTGTATTTATTCATAATGTATGAAAAATAATTGTCTAAACATTAACAATGATAACTATTTGTTCATTTTTAAGTGACATTTCCATTAAATGTGGGTTTTAAAACATGTTCCAAGGTCAAATAAATTCCCCCAATGCAAATCATTGTATATGTATTACATATTGGATTATAGAGAAAAAAATATTATTTGTGCCAATGTAAAAGTGGAGTTGGGGGTCTGTAGAATCTACGTCATTTCATGGGGCTCTGAATAATACGGAGTGCTGCTGGCCTAGGTCCCAGAGGTCTGGTTTTGGTGGAGGGACTGGAGGGGGCAGCCAGCAGGGTTAGGTCAGGGGTGGTCAGGGAGTTGTCAGGGAGTGGTCAGGGGTAGAAGGGGGCAGGTAGCAGGGTTAGGTCAGGGGTGGTCAGGGGGAGAAGGGGGCAGGTAGCACGGTTAGGTCAGGGGTGGTCAGGGGAGAAGGGGGCAGGTAGCACGGTTAGGTCAGAGGGTGGTCAGGGGGAGAAGGGGGCAGGTAGGGGTTAGGTCAGGGGGTGGTCAGGGAGTTGTCAGGGAGTGGTCAGGGGGAGAAGGGGGCAGGTAGCAGGGTTAGGTCAGGGGGTGGTCAGGGGGAGAAGGGGGAGAAGGGGGCAGGTAGCATGGTTAGGTCAGGGGTGGTCAGGGGGAGAAGGGGGCAGGTAGCATGGTTAGGTCAGGGGTGGTCAGGGGGAGAAGGGGGCAGGTAGCACGGTTAGGTCAGGGGTGGTCAGGGGGAGAAGGGGGCAGGTAGCATGGTTAGGTCAGGGGTGGTCAGGGGGAGAAGGGGGCAGGTAGCATGGTTAGGTCAGGGGTGGTCAGGGGAGAAGGGGGCAGGTAGCATGGTTAGGTCAGGGGGTGGTCAGGGGGAGAAGGGGGCAGGTAGCACGGTTAGGTCAGGCGGTGGTCAGGGGAGAAGGGGGCAGGTAGCAAGGTTAGGTCAGGGAGTGGTCAGGGAGTTATCAGGGAGTTGTCAGGGAGTGGTCAGGCAGTGGTCAGGGAGTTGTCAGGGAGTGGTCAGGGAGTTGTCAGGGAGTTGTCAGGCAGTGGTCAGGGAATTGTCAGGGAGTGGTCAGGGAGTGGTCAGGCAGTGGTCAGTGAGTGGTCAGGGAGTTGTCCCCAACATCATATGAATGAGTGATGGTACAGAACGGCATAGGCTAGATGCAGTAGATGGTATCGAGTACAGTTTATACATTGAGTAATGTAGGGTATGTAAACATTATATTAGGTAGCATTGTTTCAAGTGGCTAGTGATATATTTTACATCAATTTCCATCATTTCCCATTATTAAAGTGGCTGGAGTTGAGTCAGTGTGTTGGCAGCAGCCACTCAATGTTAGTGGTGGTTGTTTAACAGTCTGATGGCCTTGAGATAGAAGCTGTTTTTCAGTCTCTCGGTCCCTGCTTTGATGCACCTGTACTGACCTCGCCTTCTGGATGATAGCGGGGTGAACAGGCAGTGGCTCGTGTGGTTGTTGTCCTTGATGGCCTTCCTGTGACATCGGGTGGTGTAGGTGTCCTGGAGGGCAGGTAGTTTGCCCCCGGTGATGCGTTGTGCAGACCGCACCACCCTCTGGAGAGCCTTACGATTGTGGGCGGAGCCGTTGCCGTACCAGGCGGTGATACAGCCCGACAGGATGCTCTCGATTGTGCATCTGTAGAAGTTTGTGAGTGCTTTTGGTGACAAGCCGAATTTCTTCAGCCTCCTGAAGCTGTCTGTGTGGGTGGACCAATTCAGTTTGTCTGTGATGTGTACACCGAGGAGCTTAAAACTTACTACCCTCTCCACTACTGTCCCATCGATGTGGATAGGGGGGTGCTCCCTCTGCTGTTTCCTGAAGTCCACAATCATCTCCTTTGTTTTGTTGACGTTGAGTGTGAGGTTATTTTCCTGACACCACACTCCGAGGGCCCTCACCTCCTCCCTGTAGGCCGTCTCGTCGTTGTTGGTAATCAAGCATACCACTGTAGTGTCGTCCGCAAACTTGATGATTGAGTTGGAGGCGTGCATGGCCACGCAGTCGTGGGTGAACAGGGAGTACAGGAGAGGGCTCAGAACGCACCCTTGTGGGGCCCCAGTGTTGAGGATCAGCGGGGTGGAGATGTTGTTACCTACCCTCACCACCTGGGGGCGGCCCATCAGGAAGTCCAGTACCCAGTTGCACAGGGCGGGAGCTTGATGACGAGTTTGGAGGGTACTATGGTGTTAAATGCTGAGCTGTAGTCGATGAACAGCATTCTCACATAGGTATTCCTCTTGTCCAGATGGGTTAGGGCAGTGTGCAGTGTGGTTGCGATTGCGTCGTCTGTGGACCTATTTGGGCGGTAAGCAAATTGTAGTGGGTCTAGGGTGTCAGGTAGGGTGGAGGGGCTATGGTCCTTGACAGGCTCAGGGTTCCATAGCCGCAGGCAGAACAGTTGAAACTGGAGCAGCAGCACGGCCAGGTGGACTGGGGACAGCAAGGAGTCATCATGCCAGGTAGTCCTGAGGCATGGTCCTAGGGCTCAGGTCCTCCGAGAGAGAGAGAGAAAGAGAGAATTAGAGAGAGCACACTTAAATTCACACAGGACACCAAATAGGACAGGAGAAGTACTCCAGATATAACAAACTGACCCTAGCCCCCCGACACATAAACTACTGCAGCATAAATACTGGAGGCTGAGACAGGAGGGGTCAGGAGACACTGTGGCCCCATCCGATGATACCCCCGGACAGGGCCAGACAGGAAGGATATAACCCCACCCACTTTGCCAAAGCCCAGCCCCCACACCACTAGAGGGATATCTTCAACCACCAACTTACCATCCTGAGACAAGGCCGAGTATAGCCCACAAAGATCTCCGCCAGGGCACAACCCAAGGGGGGGCGCCAACCCAGACAGGAAGATCACATCAGTGACTCAACCCACTCAAGTGACACACCCCTCCTTGGGACGTCATGAAAGAGCCCCAGTAAGCAGTGACTCAGCCCCTGTAATAGGGTTAGAGGCAGAGAATCCCAGTGTCTTCCACATTTAACCCAACCCCTCTGAATCAGAGAGGTGTAGGGGGAATGCCTTAATCGACATCCACATCATCGGCGCCTGGAGAACAGTGAACTGCCTCGCTCAGGGGCAGAACGTTAGATGTTTTGCCTTTCGGTTACGGGCTCAACCTGCCACCCTAGTTAAACTGTACATAAAACTTTGAACAGTTCTTATTTTCCTAAATAAACAATATATTGCTTGTATGTTCTGGCAACTCAGTGATTGTGATCATTGTGATGATAAATTTAAACGTCTTTGCCACATTGGTTTTTGGATGTGAACTGAATTGTCCCTAGTGGTCTCCTCCAACCATCCCATCTAGCGGGGTGCAAGGAGGAAAAACAAGTTTTTTTAAATGAATATCAAATCAATACATAAAGCACATGAGGGAACACAAGCATACATGGATTACAAGCAATGGACAATCGAGCTAGGGGCGGGGCTGGGGGCGGGGCTAGGGGCGGGGCTGGGGGCGGGGCTAGGGGGTACAATATCACATTACAATTACACAAGGACCTTAAGGGACATGCATATACTTACAATTCTAACAGCTTTTTTGTTAGTAGAGCATTTAACCGTCTTAAAATACAGTTCAATTTCTTTTTGTAGGGTACGAAAATGTGGTTTTCTGTTTGTAAAGTTACATTTGTGTATATGAAATTTGGCCAAAAGAATAATGAAATTAATTACATAAAAATGATTCTGCTTATTTCTATCATATGTAAAGAATCCAAACAGTACATCTCTCCACAATAGTGTAAAATCTTCATAAATGTGTTCAATTATAAACCTACTGATGTCTTGCCACAGTTTTCTTACATGCATACAATGCCAAAAAAGATGCACAACTGTTTCTGGGTGGTCATTACAAAAGGAGCAATTTGAGTTGATGTTTTCCTTAAACTTCTTCATATAGTGGTTGGCAGGATAATATTTATGAATAATTTTAAAGGAAACTTCCTTAATTTTGTTAACAAGTAGGTATGTGTGTGGCAACCTCCAAACTTTTTTCCAACAGATATTATCAATAAATCCATTCCAATAAGGCATGACATAAGGTATAGATACAACATCCTGCTGAAACAATGTTCGTATCACTCTGTTGATGAATGGACCAAAAGATAAACAAATCTTTCCTACTGATGAGTCAACAGGGTCAATAGAAGGTAGGCTCTGAGGGTCAGGTCTTGACATGTTCCTGAATAACATAGCAACACCTGAGGGAATGGCATCTAAAACAATGGCAACATCTTTAGGTGTTACAGGGACCTTGTAAACTGATAAGAATTCTTTATAACTGAGTAAAAGACCCTCTGCATTTACCAGTTGGCTCACCAATAGGATATTATTTCGGAACCAATATTCTAAAAACAGAGAGGTATTTTTATACAATATATCCCGATTATTCCATATATAATATCTGTGTGGAGAAAAATTGTGTTTATAAATTAAGGACCGTGACAAGAAAACCTGCCGATGAAAAGCAGAAAGTTTCACTGGAACTTTGTCAATATTATAATTGCAAAACAACATGAAGTTAAGGCCACCAAAAGTAGAGAAGACATGAGGAATAAAATCCCAGATAGAAGTGGGTCTTCTTAGGAATTGTTTTATCCAATTGATCTTAAAAGTGTTATTTAAAGTAGTAAAATCCAGAAAATTCAGTCCACCATTCTCATAAGTGTTCATTACAACAGTTTTCCTAATGTAATGGGTACGGTTTCTCCAAAGAAAGTTGAAAAGCATCTGGTCTATGTCCTTGCTTATTTTACGGTCAAGATATAAAGATAGAGCACCATATGTTAGTCTAGAGATACCTTCAGCCTTGGTTATTAGGACTCTACCTTTTAAAGATAAGTCCCTCTGTAGCCATTGATTTAGTTTCTTCTGGGTTTTTTTAATAAGAGGGTTAAAATGTAGTAAGCCTCTAGACTTCTGATCCTTTGTAATGGTTATGCCTAAATATGGAAGTTCTTCTTTTACTGGAATACCATAATATGAAGGTGTCACACAATCTTTGACAGCTATGAGTTCACATTTCTTAATGTTAAGATATAGACCAGACGCTTTGGAAAAAAAAAGGTACTTCAACAGAGGATTTGGAACTTGATGTTTAAGACGTATCCGTCGACGACCACCAGAGGGCGCTATAGCACTAGGCTACAATATTACTGGGGCGCGGTGTAGGACCATGAACTATACCGACTGTGTTTAAAAGGAAAGTTATTGCTATTTTTTTCCTATGTCATGTTTTAGTCACACCTACCGTGCGCGCACACACACCCTCAAATAAGATTTCCACATTCCGTTTAAAGTTGTTGTCCAACTGCATTGCTGGGAGGCAGGAACAGAGACACACCCATAGGGAAAAGACTCAGGAGAGTGCGGCGATGGTGAATCTGTAGTTACTAAGTCACTCCGTTATTTAGGTTGACGTGATGACGAGGTCGTGGCTGCCGTCCCTGCCGTAGGCTAGTCGTTTTACAGCGGGTTACATGCTGGCTGTGGCGGACCGGTTGACAGTCGTGTTGGTAAGGCTATGTGCATCTACTGAAGACGAGGCAACAGGTTGCAACCATGGCCGTTAAAGGTAAGATAAACATCACATTCATTCAGGGTCGCTACAATTATTATAAAAGTTTATTTTGCCATATGTGAAATGGGGGAATAGGAAAAAGTGAATATTGTTGTTAATTTATTCTTTATTAGAATACAGTTTTGTAATATTTATATTACTCGGTGAGATAATTTAAAATAGGCAAAGTGTGCTGCGTCTTTAATTCGTTTGTTTATTTTTAAAGTAACTTGTTATTGTTGTAACTAGGTGTAACCATTTGGTTGATAAGCAGAGGGAATGACTGTGTTGCACAGCTGATTAGTTTAATCTAACATTCAGTCAAGTCTTGTATTAAATTTAATCTGCCCTACGTTTAAAAAGGTGAAGAAAAAAAACACACACCAAAAAAGAGTGATGCAAATTTTGCATAGCCTATAAGGTCTGAAAAAACTCACCGAGAGAGAATGTAACAGCTCACATTGTTCCAGAATGAGATCACCTGAGAATAAACCTCACCTCCTTTCCTCTCTTCCTTGCCTCTCCTCCTTTCCTATGCTCTCTGTCTCTCTGTACACATCTCTTGACTACAGTAACACAGTACACACATAACAATGTCTCTCTGTAGGCCTACACACCAGAAGATCTCTCTCTCTCTCTCTCTAGCCATTCTACACACACACACACACACACACACACACACACACACCTAAGATAAGATCTCTCTCTACCTACTCTACACACACACACACACACATACAATGATCTATCACTCTACACACACCCTAAGATATTTCAGGAACACATACTCTAAGATACACTCTATATACAACGGCATGTGGACACCCCTTCAAATTAGTGGCCACACTATTTAAAAAATATAAAGAAATCGAGCACACAGCCATGCAATCTCCATGGACAAACATTGACAGTAGAATGAATAGAATAGAATGGGCCTTACTGAAGAGCTCAGTGTTTTTCAACGCAATCGTCATAGGATGCCACCTTTCCAACAAGTCAGTTCGTCAAACCGGGGGGGCGCTCTGCCCTGCTCGAGCGGCCTTGGTCAACTGTATGTGCTGTTATTGTGAAGTGGAAACAACTAGGAGCAACAACGGCTCAGCTGCGAAGTGGTAGGCCACACAAGCTCACAGAACGGGACCGCCGAGTGCTGAAGCGCGTAGCGCGTAAAAATGGTCTGTTCTCAGTTGCAACACTCACTACCGAGTTCCAAAACACCTCTGGAAGCAACGTCAGCACAAGAACTGTTCATCGGGAGCTTCATGAAATGGGTTTCCATGGCCGAGCAGCCGAAGATCACCATGCGCAATGCCAAGCGTCGGCTGGAGTGGTGTAAAGCTCACCGCCATTGGACTCTGGGTTTGGCGGAGGAGAAATACTGGTCTGGGGCTGTTTTTCATTGTTCGGGCTAGGCCCCTTAGTTCCAGTGAAGGGAAATCTTAACGCTACAGAATACAATGACATTCTATATGATTCTGTGCTTCCTACTTTGTGGCAACAGTTTGGGGAAGGCCCTTTCCTGTTTCAGCTTGACAATGCCCCCGTGCACAAAGCAAGGTCCATACAGAAATGGTTTGTCGAGATCGGTGTGGAAGAACTTGACTGGCCTGCACAGAGCCCTGACCTCAACCCCATCGAACACCTTTGGGATGAATTGGAGCCAGGCCTCATCGCCCAACATCAGTCCTCGGCCTCACTAGTGTTCTTGAGGCTGAATGGAAGCAAGTCCCCGCAGCAATGTTCCAACATCTAGTGGAAAGCCTTCCCAGAAGAGTGGAGGCTGTTATAGCAACAATGTTCCTACATCTAGTGGAAAGCCTTCCTAGAAGAGTGGAGGCTGTTATAGCAACAATGTTCCTACATCTAGTGGAAAGCCTTCCCAGAAGAGTGGAGGCTGTTATAGCAACAAAGGAGGGACCAACTCCATATTAATGCCCATGATTTTGGAATGAGATGTTGGACAAGCAGATGTCCACATACTTTTGGTCATGTAGTGTATGAACACTCCCAAATACCGCCCCTGAGAACTCTCACTCTGCACCTGAATAACTCTACTGTAGACATACTCCAAGACGAGACATTCCCCAGAAACAAACTGTTTAGATAATGCCAAGTGAGTGTGCCGTTGAACTAGACAAGCGGGTAGGCCTGCTGCTGCTTGCCCAAATGGCACCCTATTCCCTATATAGTGAACTACTTCTGATCAGGGCCAATAGGGAATAGGATGGCATTTGGGACGTTGCACTGTTGACGTGCTGTTTCATAGCAGGCAACATAGTACATTAGTCATCCACAACCTTTGACCTCAGTGAGAGACTTGAGTCCCAAATGGTACCCTAATCCCTATATAGTGCACTACTATAGCACCCTATTCCCTATATAGTGCACTACTATAGCACCCTAATCCCTATATAGTGCACTACTATAGCACCCTATTCCCTATATAGTGCACTACTATAGCACCCTAATCCCTATATAGTGCACTACTATAGCACCCTATTCCCTATATAGTGCACTACTATAGCATCCTAATCCCTATATAGTGCACTACTATAGCATCCTAATCCCTATATAGTGCACTACTATAGCACCCTATTCCCTATATAGTGCACTACTATAGCACCCTAATCCCTATATAGTGCACTACTATAGCACCCTAATCCCTATATAGTGCACTACTATAGCACCCTATTCCCTATATAGTGCACTACTATAGCATCCTAATCCCTATATAGTGCACTACTATAGCATCCTAATCCCTATATAGTGCACTACTATAGCACCCTATTCCCTATATAGTGCACTACTATAGCACCCTAATCCCTATATAGTGCACTACTTTTAACCAGAAAAGTACATAGGAAATATGATGCCATTAGGGACACAGTCCACGACTGGGATTTCCAAACACACAGAGACACCCTCATCAGTCAATACGGTGCTATTTCCCTCATCAGTCAATACGGTACTATTACCCTCATCAGTCAATACGGTGCTATTACCCTCATCAGTCAATACGGTGCTATTACCCTCATCAGTCAATACGGTGCTATTACCCTCATCAGTCAATACGGTGCTATTACCCTCATCAGTCAATACGGTGCTATTACCCTCATCAGTCAATACGGTGCTTTGCCTCATCAGTCAATACGGTGCTATTACCCTCATCAGTCAATACGGTGCTATTACCCTCATCAGTCAATACGGTGCTATTTCCCTCATCAGTCAATACGGTGCTATTACCCTCATCAGTCAATACGGTACTATTACCCTCATCAGTCAATACGGTGCTATTACCCTCATCAGTCAATACGGTGCTATTACCCTCATCAGTCAATACGGTGCTATTACCCTCATCAGTCAATACGGTGCTATTACCCTCATCAGTCAATACGGTGATATTTCCCTCATCAGTCAATAGGGTGCTATTTCCCTCATCAGTCAATACGGTGCTATTACCCTCATCAGTCAATACGGTGCTATTACCCTCATCAGTCAATACGGTGCTATTTCCCTCATCAGTCAATATGGTGCTATTTCCCTCATCAGTCAATACGGTGCTATTTCCCTCATCAGTCAATACGGTGCTATTTCCCTCATCAGTCAATACGGTGCTATTACCCTCATCAGTCAATACGGTGCTATTACCCTCATCAGTCAATACGGTGCTATTTCCCTCATCAGTCAATACGGTGCTATTTCCCTCATCAGTCAATACGGTGCTTTGCCTCATCAGTCAATACGGTGCTTTGCCTGTTCTGTTCTATGACAAAACCACAGCTTTCCTGTCGTATCATCGTACCACGGAACAGATGTTGAAACATTATCAATCACTCCAACCTTTAGACTCTGTTGCCATGGCTACCAGAGTCACTAAGGATGTAGCTCCATATTCCCCATGTAGTCCACTACTATTAACCAGAGCCCTTTGACCCTAAAAGGAATAAGGTGCAAGCTAATATCAGACCAGAGCATTAGGCTACACATGGGTGGGTTAACTAGTCAGACCAGAGCATTAGGCTACACATGGATGGGTTAACTAGTATCAGACCAGAGCATTAGGCTACACATGGATGGGTTAACTAGTATCAGACCAGAGCATTAGGCTACACATGGATGGGTTAACTAGTATCAGACCAGAGCATTAGGCTACACATGGATTGGTTAACTAGTATCAGACCAGAGCATTAGGCTACACATGGATAGGTTAACTAGTATCAGACCAGAGCATTAGGCTACACATGGGTGGGTTAACTAGTATCAGACCAGAGCATTAGGCTACACATGGGTGGGTTAACTAGTATCAGACCAGAGCATTAGGCTACACATGGATGGGTTAACTAGTATCAGACCAGAGCATTAGGCTACACATGGGTGGGTTAACTAGTATCAGACCAGAGCATTAGGCTACACATGGGTGGGTTAACTAGTATCAGACCAGAGCATTAAGCTACACATGGATGGGTTAACTAGTATCAGACCAGAGCATTAGGCTACACATGGATGGGTTAACTAGTATCAGACCAGAGCATTAGGCTACACATGGATAGGTTAACTAGTATCAGACCAGAGCATTAAGCTACACATGGATGGGTTAACTAGTATCAGACCAGAGCATTAGGCTACACATGGATGGGTTAACTAGTATCAGACCAGAGCATTAAGCTACACATGGATGGGTTAACTAGTATCAGACCAGAGCATTAAGCTACACATGGGTGGGTTAACTAGTATCAGACCAGAGCATTAGGCTACACATGGATGGGTTAACTAGTATCAGACCAGAGCATTAAGCTACACATGGATGGGTTAACTAGTATCAGACCAGAGCATTAGGCTACACATGGATGGGTTAACTAGTATCAGACCAGAGCATTAGGCTACACATGGATGGGTTAACTAGTATCAGACCAGAGCATTAAGCTACACATGGGTGGGTTAACTAGTATCAGACCAGAGCATTAGGCTACACATGGATGGGTTAACTAGTATCAGACCAGAGCATTAAGCTACACATGGATGGGTTAACTAGTATCAGACCAGAGCATTAGGCTACACATGGATGGGTTAACTAGTATCAGACCAGAGCATTAGGCTACACATGGATGGGTTAACTAGTATCAGACCAGAGCATTAAGCTACACATGGGTGGGTTAACTAGTAGGCCTAACATGGATCTTAATGTGGACTCTGTTGAACCACACTGTTAGCACACATTTCAATCACTCCAACAACAAATCCCTGGAATTGTTGTTGGATAAGGTCATCATAGCGTTAGCAAACATCATAGTGTTAGCAAACATCATAGCGTTAGCAAACATCATAGCGTTAGCAAACATCATAGCACTCTTACTTTAAAAAAACAAGATGGAGGGGATTCAACAAGGAATCCCTAGTTTCAGTTTCAGTGTCCCCACTGATCAAGTGATTGTTTGTTGTATTGATACAACAGGGAAGTTGTTTTAGTTCAAGGGGTCCACAACCCAACCTCTCAGTGACTGTATGTTGACCTGATCAGATAGTTTCAAATCAATGATGAGGTGAATAAATGACCAGCCTATCTGGCATCTAGACTGTTGTAAAGCCTTCAGAGCCCTGTAGCAGATAACCTGATTGATCTATGTGTATCAATGAATGTGTGTGTGTGTTAAACACATCAAAATACAGTCTGCTTCAGTCAGAATAGTTCTGCATATAATACTGCAACAGTAAACAGTATCTTTCCATTCTCAGTTATCTTTCCATTGTAATAGATTGTAGCAGAACTTTGAGGCCTATTTTTGTAGTCCTGAGTTTCAACAAAGCCTTTCCATTAAGCTGTGAAGGATGCAAATGATACTGAGTAAAAATAACAAGAGGCCGATGTGCATCCCAAACGGCACCCTATTCCCTATGTAGTGCACTACTTTAGACCCTATTCCCTATGTAGTGCACTACTTTAGACCAGAGCCCTATTCCCTATGTAGTGCACTACTTTAGACCCTATTCCCTATGTAGTGCACTACTTTAGAGCAGAGCCCTATTCCCTATGTAGTGCACTACTTTAGACCAGAGCCCTATTCCCTATGTAGTGCACTACTTTAGACCCTATTCCCTATGTAGTGCACTACTTTAGAGCAGAGCCCTATTCCCTATGTAGTGCACTACTTTAGAGCAGAGCCCTATTCCCTATGTAGTGCACTCTGGGCTTTGGTCAACGGTAGCGCACTATATAGGGAATAGGGGATGCATTTGAGGCTAGATAAACAGTGGCTTGTCACAGTCCTCAGTCTCTTTGGGATACCGTCTTTGACAGAGACAGTGTTGAATACTGCTCTTTGTAAACAAATACACTTCCTCCCTCAAACTCCCCTGTGTGTTTCCTAAGAAAATACCCCCAAATACACGTCCTCATGTTGGTAAATAATTATGATGTAGTTCCATCTGGATGTACTGTGACCAGCAGGCAAAGACCGGATACCATAGCCTGTTGGAGCACATGGTTAACGTACGGTTCTCTCTGAATGCAAGGTTTGATTCTAGCCAAGCTGTAACACACAGTAACCTGTGTAGTGCATCACATGTTGTCATACATTTTAGTGTTTACATCAGACTATGAAATGTCTGAGTTCATTAACCCACATCTCACATGCCCAGGGTACACACTGGGTCCCGACCCATAGTTATAGAAACCCTGTTATAGAAACCCTGTTATAGTTATAGAAACCCTGTTATAGTTATAGAAACCCCGTTATAGAAACCCTGTTATAGTTATAGAAACCCTGTTATAGAAACCCTGTTATAGTTATAGAAACCCTGTTATAGTTATAGAAACCCTGTTATAGAAACCCTGTTATAGTTATAGAAACCCTGTTATATAAACCCTGTTATAGTTATAGAAACCCTGTTATAGAAACCCTGTTAAAGAAACCCTGTTATAGTTATAGAAACCCTGTTATAGAAACCCTGTTATAGTTATAGAAACCCTGTTATAGAAACCCTGTTATATAAACCCTGTTATAGTTATAGAAACCCTGTTATAGAAACCCTGTTATAGTTATAGAAACCCTGTTATAGAAACCCTGTTATAGAAACCCTGTTATAGTTATAGAAACCCTGTTATAGAAACCCTGTTATAGAAACCCTGTTATAGAAACCCTGTTATAGTTATAGAAACACTGTTATAGAAACCCTGTTATAGTTATAGAAACCCTGTTATAGTTATATAAACCCTGTTATAGAAACCCTGTTATAGAAACCCTGTTATAGTTATAGAAACCCTGTTATAGAAACCCTGTTATAGTTATAGAAACCCTGTTGTAGTTATAGAAACCCTGTTATAGAAACCCTGTTATAGAAACCCTGTTATAGTTATAGAAACCCTGTTATAGAAACCCTGTTATAGAAACCCTGTTATAGTTATAGAAACCCTGTTATAGAAACCCTGTTATAGAAACCCTGTTATAGAAACCCTGTTATAGTTATATAAACCCTGTTATAGAAACCCTGTTATAGAAACCCTGTTATAGTTATAGAAACCCTGTTATAGTTATAGAAACACTGTTATAGTTATAGAAACTCTGTTATAGTTATAGAAACCCTGTTATAGTTATAGAAACCCTGTTATAGTTATAGAAACCCTGTTATAGTTATAGAAACCCTGTTATAGAAACCCTGTTATAGAAACCCTGTTATAGTTATAGAAACCCTGTTATAGAAACCCTGTTATAGTTATAGAAACCCTGTTATAGTTATAGAAACCCTGTTATATAAACCCTGTTATAGTTATAGAAACCCTGTTATAGAAACCCTGTTATAGAAACCCTGTTATAGTTATAGAAACCCTGTTATAGAAACCCTGTTATAGAAACCCTGTTATAGAAACCCTGTTATAGTTATAGAAACCCTGTTATAGAAACTCTGTTCTAGTGATTGAAAGCCATTCTCATTATACAGCTAGTGTACAGCCTTATTTCTGCTAGTCACAGCCTCACAGGTGACAGACAGGTGTTTTCTCTCTACAGCTCAGTGGAATTAAATACTACCCGGGTTAAAAAGTAAGGGTGGGCAATCTTCCACTCTGTTCTTCCATCTCTCTTTTAGAGAGCCAGTCAGCCAGTCTGCTGGGTTGTTGGGGAGTTCCTGTCTTCTCTTCCTGTTCTATTGTTGTTGAGGAAGTGTGACATCATATCCACACACAGATACAGGCTTTCTCTCTGTCTTTCTGCCAGCCACACAGATACAGGCTTTCTCTCTGTCTTTCTGCCAGCCACACAGATACAGGCTTTCTCTCTGTCTTTCTGCCAGCCACACAGATACAGGCTTTCTCTCTGTCTTTCTGCCAGCCACACAGATACAGGCTTTCTCTCTGTCTTTCTGCCAGCCACACAGATACAGGCTTTCTCTCTGTCTTTCTGCCAGCCACACAGATATAGGCTTTCTCTCTCTCTCTTTCTGCCAGCCAGACAGATACAGGCTTTCTCTCTGTCTTTCTGCCAGCCACACAGATATAGGCTTTCTCTCTCTCTCTTCTGCCAGCCAGACAGATACAGGCTTTCTCTCTGTCTTTCTGCCAGCCACACAGATACAGGCTTTCTCTCTGTCTTTCTGCCAGCCACACAGATACAGGCTTTCTCTCTGTCTTTCTGCCAGCCACACAGATACAGGCTTTGTCTCTGTCTTTCTGCCAGCCACACAGATACAGGCTTTCTCTCTGTCTTTCTGCCAGCCACACAGATACAGGCTTTGTCTCTGTCTTTCTGCCAGCCACACAGATACAGGCTTTCTCTCTGTCTTTCTGCCAGCCACACAGATATAGGCTTTCTCTCTCTCTCTTTCTGCCAGCCAGACAGATACAGGCTTTCTCTCTGTCTTTCTGCCAGCCACACAGATATAGGCTTTCTCTCTCTCTCTTTCTGCCAGCCAGACAGATACAGGCTTTCTCTCTGTCTTTCTGCCAGCCACACAGATATAGGCTTTCTCTCTGTCTTTCTGCCAGCCACACAGATATAGGCTTTCTCTCTGTCTTTCTGCCAGCCACACAGATACAGGCTTTCTCTCTGTCTTTCTGCCAGCCACACAGATACAGGCTTTCTTGCCCCCTTGTCCTACCTGTTTAAAATACGTTTTTTAGAGTCCGTTGAGAGAGAGAGTTTTTTAACTATAAAGAAGCTTTTGTTGATCACCTTTCATTTAAATTTGTCCAGAATACCCTTCACAAGTCAGATGGAGAAGACGGTCAGGATTTAGGATCTGTTGACCATTACAGTTGACCATTACAGAGTTGGTTCTGTTGACAGACTCAACACAACAACAATATAGTACAGACAAAAGACACAATACAGTAGACAGGCGTGAGAGGTGGACGTCTGATCCCCAGCGTTCTGGCCGACGGCCTCCCAGACTTGTCAACAACCAGCCAGGAACCTCAGAAGAGTTGCTGCAGGGGTTGCTGGGTAACAGATTCCTGAATACATCTCTGTGAAACAACAAATAGCATGTCTCTCTGGGAGGGAGAGAGGCCCAGGACAGCAACACAATTAGACCCAACCAAATCTTGAGAAAACTAAAAGATAATTACTTGACAATTACTTGACACATTGGAAAGAATTAACAAAAGAACAGAGCACACTAGAATGCTATTTGGCCCTAAACAGAGAGTACACAGTGGCAGAATACCTGACCACTGTGACTGGCCCTAAACAGAGAGTACACAGTGGCAGAATACCTGACCACTGTGACTGACCCTACACAGAGAGTACACAGTGGCAGAATACCTGGCCACTGTGACTGGCCCTAAACAGAGAGGACACAGTGGCAGAATACCTGACCACTGTGACTGACCCTAAACAGAGAGTACACAGTGGCAGAATACCTGACCACTGTGACTGGCCCTAAACAGAGAGTGGCAGAATACCTGACCACTGTGACTGACCCTAAACAGAGAGTACACAGTGGCAGAATACCTGACCACTGTGACTGGCCCTAAACAGAGAGTGGCAGAATACCTGACCACTGTGACTGACCCTAAACAGAGAGTACACAGTGGCAGAATACCTGACCACTGTGACTGGCCCTAAACAGAGAGTGGCAGAATACCTGCCCACTGTGACTGACCCAAACTTAAGGAAAGCTTTGACTATGTACAGACTCAGTGAGCATAGCCTTGCTATTGAGAAAGGCCGCCGTAGGCAGACATGGCTCTCAAGAGAAGACAGGCTATGTGCACACTGCCCACAAAATGAGGTGGAAACTGAGATGCATTTCCTAACCTCCTGCTCAATGTATGACCATATTAGAGACACATATTTCCCTCAGATTACACAGATCCACAAAGAATTCAAAAACAAATCCAATTTTGATAAACTCCCATATCTACTGGGTGAAATTCCACAGTGTGCCATCACAGCAGCAAGATTTGTGACCTGTTGCCACGAGAAAAAGACTCAGTGTGTCACGTTCTGACCTTAGTTCCTTTGTTTTGTCTTTGTTTTAGTATGGTCAGGGCGTGAGTTAGGGTGGGAAGTCTATGTTTGTTTTTCTATGTTGTATTTTACGTTTGGCCTGGTATGGTTCTCAATAATTTTGTTTAGTGTTCAGTTTCGATTATATTAAAAATCATGAACACTTACCACGCTGCACCTTCTTCCACCACCGATGGCCGTTACACAGTGAGCATAGCCTTGCTATTGAGAAAGGCTGCCGTAGGCAGACCTGGCTCTCAAGAGAAGACAGGCTATGTGCTCACTGTCCTCAAAATGAGGTGGAAACTGAGCTGCACTTCCTAACCTCCTGCCAAATGTATGACCATATTAGAGACAAATAATTCCCTCAGATTACACAGATCCACAAAGAATTTGAATACAAATCCAATTTTGATAAACTCCCATATCTATTGTGTGAAATACCACATTGTGCCATCACAGCAGCAAGATGTGTGACCTGTTGCCACAAGAAAAGGGTAACTAGTGAAGAACAAACACCATTGTAAATACAACCCATATTTATGCTTATTTATTTTCCCTTTTGTACTTTAACCATTTGCACATTGTTACAATACCGTATAAAGACATAGTATGACATTTGAAATGTTGTTATTCTTTTGGAACTTCTGAGAGTGTAATGTTTATTTTTATTGTTTATTTCACTTTGTTTATTATCTACTTCACTTGTTTTGGCAAAGTTAACATATGTTTCCCATGCCAATAAAGCTCTTAAATTGAAAGTGAATTGAGAGAGAGAGAGAGAGAGAGAGAGAGAGAGGGAGGGAACTGCACTGGCCAACTTTGTAATCACAATCATGACACAATGTCTGTCTGTCTCTCTCTCCTCTCTCTTCTCTCTTTCTCTTCTCTCTCTCCTCTCTCATTGTCTGTCTGTCTGTCTCTCTCTCTCTCTCGGCCCTCCCTCCTCTGTCTGTCTGTCTGTCTGTCTGTCTGTCTGTCTGTCTGTCTGTCTGTCTGTCTGTCTGTCTGTCTGTCTGTCTGTCTGTCTGTCTGTCTGTCTCTCTCTCTCTCTCATTGTCTGTCTCGCTCTTTCTCTCTCTCTCTCTCTCTCTCTCTCTCTCTCTCTCTCTCTCTCTCTCTCTCTCTCTCTCTCTCTCTCTCTCTCTCTCTCTCTCTCTCTCTCTCTCTCTCTCTCTCTCTCTCCAGAGATGTTCTCTCAGTGGGCTCTACTCTTGCTGTGTACTCTCCCTGTGATGACCATCCACTCAGAGGGATGTCAGTGTCCAGGAGCCACCATTTTGGCCCAGTTTCCCTCTGTCCTACCCGCTGAGGCCTGCTGCCTGAACTACTCCGGCTCCACGTTCGGCCATGTTCGCTGGACCATGCTCACCAACAGGACCAGACTACAGCTTCTGGACCTGTCTCACTGTACCATCACTCAGATAGACCTGGAGGACACAGAGACCACACTCTCTCCTCTCCAGGAGGTCTATCTGGGTCACAACAGACTGACCTCCATCCCAGGGAACTTCCTGTCAGATCTGCCCAGCCTGAAGGTGCTGGAGCTGGGCATGAACCAGCTGAGGGAGCTGCCTGAGGATTTCCTCAAGGGATCTGACGGCCTTCAGGAGCTAGATCTCAGGGGCAACCTTCTCCGTTCTCTCCCCACCTCTGTGCTGTCTCTGCGGGGTCTGGAGAGGCTTGAACTGGTGGACAACCCCTGGGACTGCTCTTGCTCCCTGGTGGAGGAGCTGGACAACAACAAAACCAGCCTGCAGGGCATCGTGGGTAACATCACCTGCGCATCTCCTCGGAGCCTGGCTGGGCGGCTCGTGTGGTCGGTGGCACCTGGTGACGTCTGCCGCCCACCAGGGCTCACGGCACTTTTCATCCTCCTGCCCCTCTTCATCCTCCTCGGCCTCGTCCTCTGCTGGTGCTGTGGGAGGAAGAGGAAGACGAAGGAGAAGCCGGCCTTCGGCTCCTCCAAGAAGAAGGCCTCCCACTCCCATTCACCCAACGGTCACCACCACCACCACCACCGATCCAAGCACCCAGCAGGCGGAGGAGGGGGTAACTACCCCACGGCGGGGGACAGCAGCAGGAAGGAGATGTTGAAGAACCAGCTCCTCCTGCGACCCTCCTCCACCCTTCTTGGCTCCACCAGGGACATCTATGAGGAGGTGGAGATTAAAGTAGAATCTGTGGAGTCCCTCTCTCACTCCCTCCCCAACTCCCCTCCCTCTCCTGGGTCCTCCTCCCAGACAGAGGGCCCCGAGCTGGACCTGGGCGGACAAGCAGAGCTGGATGCAGTGAGTGTGACGGAGGTGATGAAGGACTCAGCAGACAGGGAGAAGGCTTATATGACCCAGTCCACTGAATACTACAGTCTGGTGCCAGGGATGGACCTGGACGACTCAGATCACGCCCCGGACTATGCCTCGGATCAGGCCTCGAACCACGCATCAGACCACGCAGAGTACGCGAGTGTTGACCTGTCGTGAGAATGGACATAGGTTCGCTAGAAGGAGTGTGTCTCTCATGACTGGCTGACTGGCTTGAGTGTGTGTGTGTGTGTGTGTGTGTGTGTGTGTGTGTGTGTGTGTGTGTGTGAGTGTGTGTGAGTGTGTGTGTGTGTGTGTGAGTGTGTGTGTGTGTGTGTGTGTGTGTGTGTGTGTGTGTGTGTGTGTGTGTGTGTGTGTGTGTGTGTGTGTGTGTGTGTGTGTGAGTGTGTGTGTGTGTCAGAGAAAAAGAGAGACAGAGTGTTGAATGTTCCACAGAGATGTGGTCGGAACTGAATTATCAATCACAATCATATGACAGGATGTGAGGTCACCTTGAGATCTCCAGGATGGGATTGACTTGAGCTCCAGTGTGACCAAATCATCCACCTCCACCACCACACCACCACAACCACACCACCACAACCACACCACTACCACCACCACCACACCACCACAACCACACCACTACCACCACCACACCACCACCACACCACCACCACACCACACCACCACCACCACCACCACTACCACCACCACTACCAACACAACACCACACCACCACCACCACTACCACCACACCACCACCACACCACTACCACCACACCACCACCACACCACCACCACCACCACTACCACCACAACAACACCACCACACCACCACCACCACCACCACACCACCACACCACACCACCACCCACCACCACACCACCACCACACCACCACACCACCACCACACCACCACCACACCACAACACACTACCACACACCACCACATCACAACACACCACCACACCACCACACCACCACATCACCACAACACCACCACACCACCACCAACACCACCACACCACCACACCACAACACACTACCACACCACAACACACTACCACACCAACACACCACCACACCACCACACCACAACACACTACCACACCACCACACCACAACACACTACCACACCACAACACCACAACAACACACCACCACACCACAATACCACACCACAACACCACCACACCACAACACCACACCACAACACCACCACATCACCACACCACCACCACACCACCACCACCACACCAACACCACCACACCACCACACCACAACACACTACCACACCAACACACCACCACACCACCACACCACAACACACTACCACACCACAACACACTACCACACCACCACACCACAACACACTACCACACCACCACACCAACACACTACAACACCACAACACACTACCACACTAACACACCACCACACCACCACACCACAACACCACAACACACTACCACACCACCACACCACAACACACTACCACACCACCACACCACAACACACTACCACACCACCACACCACAACACACCACCACACCACAACACACTACCACACCACCACACCACAACACCACAACACACTACCACACCACCACACCACCACACACCACAACACCACAACACACTACCACACCACCACAACACACTACCACACCACCACACCACAACACACTACCACACCACAACACACTACCACACCACCACACCACAACACACTACCACACTACCACACCACAACACCACAACACACTACCACACCACCACACCACAACACACTACCACACCACCACACCACCTCAACACACTACCACACCAACACACCACCACACCACAACACCACCACCACCACACCACCACACCACAACACCACCACAACACACTACCACACCACCACACCACAACACACTACCACACCACCACACACCACAACACCACCACACCACAACACACTACCACACCACCACACCACAACACACTACCACACCACCACACCACCACACTACCACACCACCACACCACAACACACTACCACACCACCACACCACAACACACCACCACACCACAACACACTACCACACCACCACACCACCACACACCACAACACACTACCACACCACCACAACACACTACCACACCACAACACACACTACCACACCACCACACCACAACACACTACCACACTACCACACCACACTACCACACCACCACACCACAACACCACAACACACCACCACACACCACCACAACACACCACCACACCACAACACCACCACCACCACACCACCACCACAACACCACAGCACCACCACCACCACACCACCACCACACCACAGCACCACCACCACCACACCACCACCACCACACCACCACCACACCACCACACCACAACACCACCACCACCACACCACCACCACACCACCACACCACAACACCACCACCACCACACCACCACCACCACACCACCACACCACAGCACCACCACCACCACACCACCACCACCACACCACCACCACACCACCACCACAACACCACCACCACCACACCACACCACCACACCACCACACCACAACACCACCACCACCACACCACCACCACACCACCACACACCATGTGAGTCTCATTCTATTCCACATTCTATTTCCATTAACACTAAGACACTCAGACTGACTGTATTGTGTTCTACACAACATGGGAAGTCACAAAGAACACTGATGGAAGTGAACTACCCTGTGTAACATCGTATCCTGATGGAAGTGAACTACCCTGTGTAACATCGTATCCTGATGGAAGCAACATAAACATCGACTGACAGTTAAAATGACTGTTGCAAGATAATCATCATCATCATCATCAACAACAACAACGTAATGTCCAAGAAGGATTAGTGTCTAAGTGTGTATGTCTGGGAAAGAGAGGTTACACTGTTACCATGTCAGAAAGTTGAATAAACTGTAGGTGACCACTTCTTGCTCTCGGCACAGATTTGTTGTTTTCTTCATTTCTGTATGTTCAGATTGTCAAACATCGTATCTGTCCATTTTCTACTTTGTCTGAATTGCATATTTGTTATTTGGGATAAAAAATAAATGCTCCTTTCTCATGGCTGTCTCTTGAGGTTGTTCAAGGTGATAAGACGGAAGACTCATTTTAGTTAGCTAAATATTCACAGTAAAAGATATATAGAGGACTCATCGTGGATTTAACCCATTTTAGCATGGACATGGAGGGCTTCCACCATTTTAAAGTAGTCAACTGGGTGGGGATTCCTATGAGTTGGCAGCAATCAATGCCAATGAAGAAGAAGAAAATGAACTACTTTAAAATGGAGATGGCCTCAATGGCACTGCCCATTCTGTCACAGACGCCATAATGGCACAGATACAAAAATGAGTCCTCTATCTATCTCTATGGGTACAACATGTACATCAAGGCTGTAGAGTGGTGAGGAGGAGTCTACCATGTCTGGGGGCGACTCCCCCATTCATTTTCTGTATTCAGAGTTCACTCAAACATCGTTTTAAGCTTTGTTTTTACCATTGACAGTTACAGCTGATTCCAGGATTGTATATCGATTCGATGTCCATAAATATTAGTCATCTGATTTATTCATTTCAGTCTCTGAATTAAAATCAATCTGTTCGCCTCCATCTCCTGATATCAGGATGATTTTTAAAAAAGAGACAACAATCTGTCTCCTGAATTAGCCTAGTGTGCATTGGCGGGTGCCAACTATATCCTGTCCCAATCTTGTTTTCCCTGGCTAAACTAACTGGCTAGCTGAACTATGTTCGTTTTCGTACCTCATTGCCAAAATTAATCAAGACTGCACTCTCAACTTCAAAACTCCTTTGCTAGTTAAACAAAATCACGTAACTAAGAAATTCTCTGGAAATAAACTTAGCTGGAGGTTTCTGACTCACCCCGCTTGGCTAAATGGGATACGTAGTGATCACATTCAAATATGGTCCACAGTCTAGTACCTTTAAAGACATTCTTCGGTACTTTGACGACTAAGAAAGCATTTTTTTCAACCTCCTGCTTTGGGCTGGATGTGTCAATATGTAGTTCTATGCAGAATCTATGAGCAGAATTACTGTCTTACCTCAATCAGCCACATAGATTGAAAGCAATTGTTTTCTCGGTGCCATGCCATATTTACCTACATTTCCCCCCCACGTGGGCCAGCCCCCTAACAATTTGAGTTCTAGTCAATGAGCTTCAGCCCCTCGCATTTGAGCGACAGCCAGCCTGCCCAGCGTTATCCAATGAGGTTGCTGGGCGGGTCCAACGGCTCAGTGGACTCAACAGAGAGAGAGAGAGTAATGACGTGGTGCACATATCTGCACATATGTGATGGAGTACTCAATAATCAGGGACCATTTTTGGCTCGTGAGTTCTACTTTCAGAACTACTGGCTAAAAAGTATGCAAAATACCGGAGTATCTCTTTAATCAATCAATCAATCAATCAATCAAATGTATTTATAAAGCCCTTCTTACATCAGCTGATATCTCAAAGTGCTGTACAGAAACCCAGCCTAAAACCCAAAACAGCAAGCAATGCAGGTGTAGAAGCACAGTGGCTAGGAAAAACTCCCCTAGAAAGGCAGGAACCTAGGAAGAAACCTAGAGAGGAACCAGGCTATGAGGGGTGGCCAGTCCTCTTCTGGCTGTTCCGGGTGGAGATTTATAACAGAACATGGCCAAGATGTTCAAATATTCATAGATGAGGGTGCAACAGGTCAGCACCTCAGGAGTAAATGTCAGTTGGCTTTTCACAGCCGACCATTAAGAGTATCTCTACCGCTCCTGCTGTCTCTAGAGAGTTGAAAACAGCAGGTCTGGGACAGGTAGCACGTCTGGGACAGGTGACACGTCCGGTGAACAGGTCAGGATTCCATAGCCGTAGGCAGAACAGTTGAAACTGGAGCAGCAGCACGGCCAGGTGGACTGGGGACAGCATGGAGTCATCATGCCAGGTAGTCCTGAGGCATGGTCCTAGGGCTCAGGTCCTCCGAGAGAGAGAGAACGAAAGAGAGAATTAGAGAGAGCCTACTTAAATTCACACAGGACACCAGATAAGACAGGAGAAATACTCCAGATATAACAGACTGACCCTAGCCCCCCGACACATAAACTACTGCAGCATAAATACTTAACCTTTTTTAAACTTGAATATTTGTTTATTTAATTGGACTTTATTAATGTAATGAGTAACCTTCCCTTGGCCTCTCAGCCTCTCTCTGTCCTAACAGTGATCCAGGACCCAGGACCCAGGCCAGACCTTTCTCAGTCAGCTACCTGAAATCCCTCCTCACCTGAAGTCTTTCCTCACCAGCCATGGTACCAGAGAACCAGAGTCAGAGAGTCAGAGAACCATGGTACCAGAGAACCAGAGTCAGAGAGTCAGAGAACCATGGTACCAGAGAACCAGAGTCAGAGAGTCAGAGAACCATGGTACCAGAGAACCAGAGTCAGAGAACCATGGTACCAGAGAACCAGAGTCAGAGAGTCAGAGAACCATGGTACCAGAGAACCAGAGTCAGAGAACCATGGTACCAGAGAACCAGAGTCAGAGAGTCAGAGAACCATGGTACCAGAGAACCAGAGTCAGAGAACCATGGTACCAGAGAACCAGAGTCAGAGAGTCAGAGAACCATGGTACCAGAGAACCAGAGTCAGAGAGTCAGAGAACCATGGTACCAGAGAACCAGAGTCAGAGAACCATGGTACCAGAGAACCAGAGTCAGAGAGTCAGAGAACCATGGTACCAGAGAACCAGAGTCAGAGAACCATGGTACCAGAGAACCAGAGTCAGAGAGTCAGAGAACCATGGTACCAGAGAACCAGAGTCAGAGAGTCAGAGAACCATGGTACCAGAGAACCAGAGTCAGAGAGTCAGAGAACCATGGTACCAGAGAACCAGAGTCAGAGAACCATGGTACCAGAGAACCAGAGTCAGAGAGTCAGAGAACCATGGTACCAGAGAACCAGAGTCAGAGAACCATGGTACCAGAGAACCAGAGTCAGAGAGTCAGAGAACCATGGTACCAGAGAACCAGAGTCAGAGAGTCAGAGAACCATGGTACCAGAGAACCAGAGTCAGAGAACCATGGTACCAGAGAACCAGAGTCAGAGAGTCAGAGAACCATGGTACCAGAGAACCAGAGTCAGAGAGTCAGAGAACCATGGTACCAGAGAACCAGAGTCAGAGAGTCAGAGAACCATGGTACCAGAGAACCAGAGTCAGAGAGTCAGAGAACCATGGTACCAGAGAACCAGAGTCAGAGAACCATGGTACCAGAGAACCAGAGTCAGAGAACCATGGTACCAGAGAACCAGAGTCAGAGAGTCAGAGAACCATGGTACCAGAGAACCAGAGTCAGAGAGTCAGAGAACCATGGTACCAGAGAACCAGAGTCAGAGAGTCAGAGAACCATGGTACCAGAGAACCAGAGTCAGAGAACCATGGTACCAGAGAACCAGAGTCAGAGAGTCAGAGAACCATGGTACCAGAGAACCAGAGTCAGAGAGTCAGAGAACCATGGTACCAGAGAACCAGAGTCAGAGAACCATGGTACCAGAGAACCAGAGTCAGAGAGTCAGAGAACCATGGTACCAGAGAACCAGAGTCAGAGAGTCAGAGAACCATGGTACCAGAGAACCAGAGAACCAGAGTCAGAGAGTCAGAGAACCATGGTACCAGAGAACCAGAGTCAGAGAGTCAGAGAACCATGGTACCAGAGAACCAGAGTCAGAGAGTCAGAGAACCATGGTACCAGAGAACCAGAGTCAGAGAGTCAGAGAACCATGGTACCAGAGAACCAGAGTCAGAGAACCATGGTACCAGAGAACCAGAGTCAGAGAGTCAGAGAACCATGGTACCAGGCTCTGATTTCACCCACCGTGGGAGGCAGTAATTATAACATTGGGTTACCAGGTACTCAGACAATCACCCAGGGCTGGAGTGCAGCTGCCCTCTCTCCATCCAGTTCTCAGAGAGGTCTGATACATAGAATTAGAATGACTATAATTAGAACCATAGAATTAGAATGACTAGAATTAGAACCATAGAATTAAAATCATTAGCACGGATATGACCCATTCCATGGTGGGTGGACCAGCAACTATATTGATTGAGCAAGTCACATTGCTCTGGTCTGATTCTGAGACCTTCCTGCAGTCTTCTCCACCAGGCCAGTCACATTGCTCTGGTCTGATTCTGAGGACCTTCCTGTAGTCTTCTCCAACAGGCCAGTCACATTGCTCTGGTCTGATTCTGAGGCCTTCCTGCAGTCTTCTCCACCAGGCCAGTCACATTGCTCTGGTCTGATTCTGAGGACCTTCCTGTAGTCTTCTCCAACAGGCCAGTCACATTGCTCTGGTCTGATTCTGAGGACCTTCCTGTAGTCTTCTCCAACAGGCCAGTCACATTGCTCTGGTCTGATTCTGAGGCCCCTCCTGCAGTCTTCTCCGCCGGGCTAGTGATCAGACTAAACGGGAGGGGGATCTATGTTCTGTAATATACATAACTTTTATGAGAGAGAGAAAGAGAGAGAGAGAGAGAGAGAGAGAGAGAGAGCTTCCTGGAATTAAACCACACATGAAGCCCTCTACTGAGCTAACTGAATAATACAAACAAAAACCATTCTGAAACATATCTACCTTTTATCTTGCCCATATTAATGCAAAGGTAAGTAGCTAATACTCCCCTACATTTGCGGATCCTTATATGATTTGAATCAATGTGATTAGGACGTTGGTAGGACTGGTAAGTCCTTAAGGGGCGGCTCTCCTATAGACACCAATGCGACAGCAGCTGGACTATATATATTATATTATAGTTCATTGACTTCCATTGAAACAGAAAAAAAATCAGGGTTAAATCTAATAACTTCCTTTTCCATGTTCTTTTGAAAAGACAGATGGACCCATAAATAATGTGCTGCTACACCTGCATTGCTTGCTGTTTGGGGGGTTTTAGTAGTTTGATTTAGCACAAGGAGATCAGCTGAGAGACTTGGGAACTATGGTCTAGAGGCACTCAGTTTAACAGTGATATTAGTCATACCATGTCAGTTTAACATCCTGTATTTTAAAGCCCAGGTCAGAAATGTGACAGCAGCTGGACTATATATATTATATTATAGTTCAGTGATATTAGTCATATTATGTGTGATTTGATGTTGTATTTTAAAGCCCAGGTCAGAAATGTGCTTCTACACCTGCATTGCTTGCTGTTTGGGGTTTTAGGCTGGGTTTCTGTACAGCACTTTGAGACATCAGCTGATGTATGAAGGGCTTTATAAATACATTTGATTTGAATTGTGTCAGAAAGGAGAAACAAACAGAGGAGGATGAAACAGGGCAAGTTAGAGAGAGGTTTATCTGACTGGTGAAAACCACTTGGCATTGAAATGAGAAACACAAGTCAGCTGGGGACCAGCGACAGCGACAACGAGGACAAGATACACTACGTCACCAAAAGTATGTGGACACCTGCGCGTAGAACATTGAATTCCAAAATCATGGACATTAGTATGGATTTGGTCCCCCCTTTTCTGCTATAACAGCCTCCTCTCTTCTGCTTTCCTCTAGATATCAAAGTTTCCTCTAGATAACAAGCTTTCTTCTAGATGTTGGAACATTGCTGCTATAACATCCTCCACTCTTCTGGGAAGGCTTTCCACTAGATGTTGGAACATTGCGGCTATAACAGCCTCCACTCTTCTGGGAAGGCTTTCCACTAGATGTTGGAACATTGCTGCTATAACAGCCTCCACTCTTCTGGGAAGGCTTTCCACTAGATGTTGGAACATTGCGGCTATAACAGCCTCCACTCTTCTGGGAAGGCTTTCCACTAGATGATGGAACATTGCTGCTATAACAGCCTCCACTCTTCTGGGAAGGCTTTCCACTAGATGTTGGAACATTGCTGCTATAACAGCCTCCACTCTTCTGGGAAGGCTTTCCACTAGATGTTGGAACATTGCTGCTATAACAGCCTCCATTCTTCTGGGAAGGCTTTCCACTAGATGTTGGAACATTGCTGCTATAACAGCCTCCACTCTTCTGGGAAGGCTTTCCTCTAGATGTTGGAACATTGCTGCGGGGACTTGAAATTGGATGAACTGACTTGTTGGAAAGGTGTCATCCTATGACGGTGCCACGTTGAATGTCACTGAGCTCTTCAGTAAGGCCATTCTACTGCCAGTGTTTGTCAAAGGAGATTGCATGAATGTGTGCTCGATTTTATACACCTGTCAGCAACAGGTGTGGTTGAAATAGCTGAATCCACTCATTTGAATGGGTGTCCACATACTTTTGTATATATAGTGACAAAGCTGTCAGTCTATGATGGACCAAACCTGCAATAATTATAAATAAATGAATGAACAAATATATGCAAACATATATAAATAAATGAATAAATAAATAAATTCACTCATAAATAAATAAATGAACAAGGAAATACAAAAATGCTGACAAAAATAAGTTTTTGTCTATATATTTGTATAAAAAGATTTATCTAACTATAATCTAATTATTCACACTTTCATTCATCTATATTATTTATACATGTATTTATTTATGCATTTCTTCCCCCAATATGTTAATGATGGGGTGTCAATCAAACATCTCTGGGTGGTAACACAACATTGGTTGGTCAATTTCACAGAGCGTTGCTTGATTGCATTTTCCTGGCTCTGATGGTCCAAAATGTAAACAATCAAACTAGGTAGACAACAGCCCAGTTCTTCTGGCAAGTAGTGTGGCTGCAATCAGGTGAGCCGTGGCCTTAGACTTGGTAGTGCTGTTGAGTTAGGTTCAACGTTTCCAATGTTGCGTGATGGTTTGAACTGAACGACACGTTTTACAAAAATGGTGCGCATCGTTCTTCAGCAGGAATTGAGGTATGTTTCCACCCTTTTGGTGGGTGTGGCCTGATCAATGTGGGTGTGGCCTGATCAATGTGGGTGTGACCGTTGTCACAAAATTTGTGCAGCACAACATAGACAATGGCCCTCTGGGCCACCATAATCACACAGTTTTTCAACTGGTTGTTCAGTACAGTGAGGTTTCCATTTAATTAAACGTTGCAGGCAAATGCAATGGAGCAACGCGTCGTGACAACGGTGTGTTTGATACCACCCACATACATTTGATTGACACCCCTTTGTTAGCATAATTTAGATGAATGAAAGTGGGATTAATGTATCTATTTATATGTGCATTGATTTATGTATGTGTGCATATGTGCATTTATGGATGTATTAATGTATTTCTAATTATGGCAGGTTTGGTCCTCCATATAAGTCAATCAAGGCATTCAAATAGGCCTTGTAAAACATTTTGTTCCAGTTGGGTGGTACCTCCATAAACTGTGTTTTGTTCTGCTCTGAACAGTACAGGGTGAGTTATCCCCATGCTATCAATCAATCGCTGTAAAACAAAAACACCTTTGTATTTCACAGTATGTACTTCCTCAATTTATGATACATTTTAATATATTCATTGATTAACATTGATATATTCATTGATAAACATTGATATATTCATTGATAAACATTGATACATTCATTGATTAACATTGATACATTCATTGATTAACATTGATATATTCATTGATTAACATTGATACATTCATTGATTAACATTGATACATTCATTGATTAACATTGATATATTCATTGATTAACATTGATATATTCATTGATTAACATTGATACATTCATTGATTAACATTGATACATTCATTGATTAACATTGATATATTCATTGATTAACATTGATACATTCATTGATTAACATTGATATATTCATTGATTAACATTCTCAGATTTTTGTTGCATTCATACCCAGCCTGTAAATGTGTAAATGCCGATGATGGATTCTGACCGGCCATCGTGGTTCAAATGAGAGGAGAGCGAAGTAACTATCTTTCTAAGGACAAAAGGACTGAGGGACTGGATTCAGTCTTTACAGGTATGAGGAGACATGCCTTCATAATGATTTTCAACTTGGCTGTAACCTCATTATATTACTCTTAAAATCAAACATTTGAAATCAATATTTCAAGAATTGTACATTTTGGAAAGGATAGGATGGATAGATTTGTACCTTTATTTAACTAGGCAAGTCAGTTAATTAGGAACAAATTCATATTCTCAATGACAGCCTGTTCAGGGGCAGAACGACAGATTTGTACCTTGTCAGCTCGGGGATTTAAACTTGCAACCTTTCGGTTACTAGTCCAACACTCTAACCACCCTGCCGCCCAGATGGGATATCTAGAATGATAGATAGATAGAATGGGATAGAAAGGATAGGATAGGATAGTATGGGATAGGATTGTCACACCCTGATCAGTTTTACCTGTCCTTGTGATTGTCTCCATCCCCTGCAGGTGTCGCTTGTTATCCCTGGTATATTTTTCTCTGTGTTTTCTGTCCGTCTGTGTATGTTCCAAGTCATCCAGCGTGTTTTTCCTGTGCTCCTTTTCAATTCTCTTTTACTAGTCCTCCCGGGTTTGACCTTTGCCTGTTTTCTGGACTCTGTACATTTTGGAAAGCCTGACCTAGGATGGATGACCATTTGTACCTTTATTTAACCATAGGCAAGTCCCTGTTAATTCTGCCTGAACAAATTCATATTCTGCCTGACCCTGACCTCGAGCCTGCCTGACCATTCTGCCTGTCCCTGACCTTGTCCTGCCTGACCATTCTGCCTGTCCCTGACCTCGAGCCTGCCTGACCATTCTGCCTGCCCTGACCTGACCTAGCCTGCCTGACCTTTCTGCCTGCCCTGACCTCGAGCCTGCCTGACCACCCTGCCCTGCCCAGATGGGATATCTGCCTGATGACCTCGAGCCTGCCTGAATGCCTAGAAAGGATTCTGCCTGCCCCTCGATAGCCTGCCCTGACCTCATTGTCACACCCTGACCTCAGTTTGCCTGACCTTCTGTTGTCCCTGACCATCCCTGCCTCCAGGTGTCTGCCTGTTATCCCTGCCTGACCATTTATCCTGTGTTTTCAAGCCTGCCTGACCATTGTGCCTGTTCCAAGACCTCGAGCCTGCCTTTCTGCCTGCCCTGACCTCAAGCCTGCCTTTACCATTCTGCCTCCCTGACCTGACCTGCCTGACCATTCTGCCTGCCCTGACCCGCCTGCCTGACCTTCTGCCTGCCCTGACCTCGAGCCTGCCTGACCATTCTGCCTGCCCTGACCTCGAGTCTGCCTGACCATTCTGCCTGCCCTGACCTCGACCCTGCCTGACCTTTCTGCCTGCCCTGACCTCGAGCCTGCCTAACCATTCTGCCTGCCTGACCAGTCTGTCTGCCACTGTACCTCCTGGACTCTGAGCTGGTTTTGACCTTTTGCCTGTCCACGACCATTCTCTTGCCTCCTCCGTTTGGATGTAATAAATATCAAAGACTCAAACCATCTGCCTCCCGTGTCTGCATCTAGGTCTCGCCTTGTACCCTTATAAGGATAGGATAGGATGGGATAGGATGGTATAGATAGGATAGGATGGGATAGATAGGATAGGATAGGATAGGATGGGATAGGATAGAATAGGATGGGATAGATAGGATAGGATGGGATAGATAGGATAGGATGGGATAGATAGGATAGGATGGATAGGATGGGACAGATAGGATAGGATAGGATAGGATAGGATAGGATAGGATAGGATAGGATAGGATAGGATAGGATAGGATAGGATAGGATAGGATAGTATAGTATAGTATAGATAGGATAGGATAGGATAGGATATAGTATAGATAGGATAGGATAGGATAGGATAGGATAGATAGGATAGATAGGATAGGATAGGATAGGATAGGATAGTATAGTATAGTATAGATAGGATAGGATGGGATAGGAAAGGATAGATAGGATATGATAGAAGAGATAGATAGGAAAGGAAAGGATAGATAGGATAGGAAAGGATAGATAGGAACTCAAATAAGGAGCAGAGACCTAAAGACGGACTCACATAGGAGCTGAATAACTACAGAGGGAACTATGTTTGTCTCTCCTGTCCCTAGGAGCTGAATAACAGCCGTGATAACGATGCATGACTTTTACTGAAGCCTGGAAGCCTGGTCCCATCGATATGACGGAGCACAGTGCCCTCTAGTGGCTTTCTATGGCTTCACTGGATACTCGCCAGACATTCAGACATTCAAACTTCAATAGCTCACAAACTAGTTGAGCTACAGACCTCAGGTTAGACTATTTATGAAGGGGAAAAAAGTGTTCAAAATTGCACAGAGTTTATTTTCTGAGCAAATGTGTGACGTAGGGAAGTGAAATCTGAAACCACTTGATGTCCCTCATACCATTTCATTCGCTCTTCCGACTGTCCATCAACTCCTGACTGAACCCTACGTCACAGTCACTGACAAAGCCCATGCCTGCGATCGCTACGTCGTAGCGCAGCAGTAGACAGTGGTTTCATCGCTATAGCACGTTCAGAAATCGATTTTTATAGCCATTAATCTAAAATAATTCAGAGATTAAAAACAAACAAAAAACATTCTGTTTGTCAAGGACGTACAAGAATAATACGATATGAAATGCGAGTTCCTAACGAGTCCAGGAAATCAAGCTCTGTGAGACTTTCAACAGCGATGAGGGGGCAGATCTTTTCATTGAGAAAGAACTTCAGAAAATATGCACGTTTACTCCAACACTAAACATACAAATCCATTTTTTGAGTATGCAGCATTTCTAGCTATTGTTTATGGCCCTCTCATAATAAATAATTACTTTTGGAGATGATCTAGATTACATTTTTAATGACATTTAACTGGTTTAAAGGTGAACAGCTTCTTATAGAGAACAACACTATAAACGCAACATAGAAAGTCTTGGTCCCATGTTTCATGAACATTTCTCATTACCAAGATAATCCATCCATCTGACAGGTGTGGCATATCAAGAAGCTGATTAAACAGCATGATCATTACACAGGTGCACCTTGTGCTGGGGACACTAAAAGGCCACTCTAAAATGTGCAGTTTTGTCACACAACGCCACAGATGTCTCAAGTTTTGACGGAGAGTGCAATTGGCATGCTGACTGCAGGAATGCCCACCAGAGCTGTTGCCAGAGAATTGAATGTTCATTTCTCTACCATTAGCCGCCTCCAACGTCATTTTAGAGAATTTGGCATTACGTCCAACCGGCCTCACAACCGCAGACCACGTGTAACCACGTCAGCTCAGGACCTCCACATCCGGCTTCTTTACCTGAGGGATTGCCTGAGACCAGCCAACTGGATAGCTGATAAAACTGTAGGTTTGCAAAACCGAATCATTTTTGCACAAACTGTCAAAAACCGTCTCAGGGAAGTTCTTCTACATGCACGTCGTCCTCACCTGGGTCTTGACCTGACTACAGTTTGGCTAACAATGTATTTCCAGCACCAATGCCAAATCCCACTGCAGAACCGTGGCTTGAGACACCTTCTGAGCCATCACATCTCCAATAGGAAACATTTCAAGAATGGAAAGACAGACACTCATGACAAGCATTTACTGTGCTAACACGTTCCATTGCTAACACGTTCCATTTACTGTGCTAACACGTTCCATTTACTGTGCTAACACGTTCCATTTACTGTGCTAACACGTTCCATTTACTGTGCTAACACGTTCCATTTACTGTGCTAACACGTTCCATTTACTGTGCTAACGCGTTCCATTTACTGTGCTAACACGTTCCATTTACTGTGCTAACACGTTCCATTTACTGTGCTAACACGTTCCATTTACTGTGCTAACACGTTCCATTTACTGTGCTAACACGTTCCATTTACTGTGCTAACACGTTCCATTGCTAACACGTTCCATTTACTGTGCTAACACGTTCCATTTACTGTGCTAACACGTTCCATTTACTGTGCTAACACGTTCCATTTACTGTGCTAACACGTTCCATTTACTGTGCTAACACGTTCCATTTACTGTGCTAACACGTTCCATTTACTGTGCTAACACGTTCCATTTACTGTGCTAACGCGTTCCATTTACTGTGCTAACACGTTCCATTTACTGTGCTAACACGTTCCATTTACTGTGCTAACATTTACGTTCCATTTACTGTGCTAACACGTTCCATTTACTGTGCTAACACGTTCCATTTACTGTGCTAACACGTTCCATTTACTGTGCTAACACGTTCCATTTACTGTGCTAACACGTTCCATTTACTGTGCTAACACGTTCCATTTACTGTGCTAACACGTTCCATTTACTGTGCTAACACGTTCCATTTACTGTGCTAACACGTTCCATTTACTGTGCTAACACGTTCCATTTACTGTGCTAACACGTTCCATTTACTGTGCTAACGCGTTCCATTTACTGTGCTAACACGTTCCATTTACTGTGCTAACACGTTCCATTTACTGTGCTAACACGTTCCATTTACTGTGCTAACACGTTCCATTTACTGTGCTAACACGTTCCATTTACTGTGCTAACGCGTTCCATTTGCTGGCGTAAGTCCTGGATGTTCGGATAACAGTAAAGCAATGAAAACAATCAAGCATCCCAAAATAGCTTACGTTAATATATGTAGCTTAAGAAACAAGGTTCATGAAATCAATACATTTCTAGTAACAGATGACATTCATATTCTGACTATCTCTGAAACTCACTTAGATCATGAGTTTGATGATACAGTGGTAGCAATACAAGGTTATACCATCTACAGAAAATATAGAAATGCCAATGGTGGAGGTGTTGCTGTTTATATTCAGAACCACATTCCTGTAAAGATTAGAGAGGATCTCATGTTAAATACTGTTGAAGTAATATGGCTACAGGTTCATCTGCCTCACCTAAAACCCATTCTGGTGGGAAGCTGCATCTGACCACCAAGTGCTAACAGTCAGTATCTGGAAACCCAAATACTGTTGAAGTAATATGGCTACAGGTTCATCTGCCTCACCTAAAACCCATTCTGGTGGGAAGCTGCTATAGACAACTATAGACCACCAAGTGCTAACAGTCAGTATCTGGATAACATGTGTGAAATGCTTGATAATGTATGTGATATCAACAGAAAGGTATATTTTCTGGGTGATTTAACTATTGCCTGGCTTTGATGATCTCTGACCTCTGACCTCACCCTAGTAACGGGAGGACCTCCTAGGGATGTGTGGTCGTCCCCTCGTTGTGGTCCGTCCCCTCGTTGTGGTCGTCCCCTCGTTGTGGTATGGTGTGCAGTCATCAACGAGTGAAGATGCTTGTGAACCCACAACTACATAAGTATTCAGAACCTTTACTCAGTACTTTGTTGAAGCACCTTTGGCAGTGATTACAGCCTCCAGTCTCCTTGGGTATGACGCTACAAGCTTGGCACATCTGTATTTGGAGAGTTTCTCCCATTCTTCTCTGCAGATCCTCTCAAGCTCTGTCAGGTTGGGTGGGGATCGTTGCTGCACAGCTATTTTCAGGTCTCTCCAGAGATGTTCGATCGGGTTCAAGTCCAGGCTCTGGCTGGGCCACACAAGGACATTCAGAGACTTGTCCCGAAGCCACTCCTGCGTTATCTTGGCTGTGTGCTTAGGGTCGTTGTCCTATTGGAAGGTGAACCTTCGTCCCAGTCTGAGGTCCTGAGCGCTCTGAGGCAGGTTCTCATCAAGGAGATATCTGTACTTTGCTCCATTCATCTTTAGCTCAATCCTGACTAGTCTCCCAGTCCCTGCCACTGAAAAACATCCCCACAGCATGATGCTGCCACCACCATGCTTCACCGGAGGGATGGTGCCAGGTTTCCTCCAGATGTGATGCTTGGCATTCAGGCCAAAGAGTTCAATCTTGGTATTATCAGACCAGAGAATCTTGTTTCTCATGGTCAGAGTCTTTAGGTGCCTTTTGGCAAACTCTAAGCGGGCTGTCGTTTGCCTTTTATGGACGAGTGGCTTACGTCTGGCCACACTACCATAAAGGCCTAATTGGTGGAGTACTGCAGAGATAGATGGTTGTCCTTCTGGAATGCTCTCCTATCTCCACAGAGGAACTCAAGAGCTCTGTCAGAGTGACCATCAGGTTTTTGGTCACCTTTCTGACGAAGGCCTTTCTCCCTCGATTGCTCAGTTTGAACCTGCTTTACCTTTGTCTTTATGGCGCATTGTGATGTCATTATGGGGTACTGTGTGTAGATTGCTGAGGAAATTGATGTATTTAATCCATGTTAGAATAAGGCTGTAACGTAACAAAATGTGGAAAAAGTCAAGGGGTCTGAATACTTTCCGAATGCACTGAATATATATTATCTTAACCATATTAATAAAATTGGAGCCAAGTCTCATATGCGACAAAATACAGACCAGAGATGTGACCCTCCTAGTCTATCAAAAGCTTTTTCTGCATGGAGAGATAATATAAGGTAAAAATCTGTCGTTCTGCTCCTGAACAAGGCAGTTAACCCACTGTTCCTAGGCCGTCATTGAAAATAAGAATTTGTTCATAACTGACTTGCTTAGTTAAATAAAATTCACATAGCAATTTATGGGAGAGGACAATACAGTGCCACTGACACGGCCTGCAACGGAAACATGCAGTCTCTCCTTCACTGCAGCCGAAGTGAGTAAGACATTTAAACGTGTTAACCCTCGCAAGGCTACAGGCCCAGAAATCCCCAGCCGCGCCCTCAGAGCATGCGCAGACCAGCTGGCCGGTGTGTTTACGGACATATTCAATCAATCCCTATACCAGTCTGCTGTTCCCACATGCTTCAAGAGGGCCACCATTGTTCCTGTTCCCAAGAAAGCTAAGGTAACTGAGCTAAACGACTGCCCGTCACTCACATCCGTCATCATGAAGTGCTTTGAGAGACTAGTCAACCATATCACCTCCACCCTACCTGACACCCTTGACCCACTCCAATTTGCTTACCGCCCAAATAGGTCCACAGACGATGCAATCTCAACCACACTGCACACTGCCCTAACCCATCTGGACAAGAGGAATACCTATGTGAGAATGCTGTTCATCGACTACAGCTCGGCATTCAACACCATAGTACCCTCCAAGCTCGTCATCAAGCTCGAGACCCTGGGTCTCGACCCCCGCCCTGTGCAACTGGGTACTGGACTTCCTGACGGGCCGCCCCCAGGTGGTGAGGGTAGGCAACAACATCTCCTCCCCGCTGATCCTCAACACTGGGGCCCCACAAGGGTGCGTTCTGAGCCCTCTCCTGTACTCCCTGTTCACCCACGACTGCGTGGCCATGCACGCCTCCAACTCAATCATCAAGTTTGCGGACGACACAACAGTGGTAGGCTTGATTACCAACAACGAAGACGGCCTACAGGGAGGAGGTGAGGGCCCTTAAAGTGTGGTGTCAGGAAAATAACCTCACACTCAACGTCAACAAAACTAAGGAGATGATTGTGGACTTCAGGAAACAGCAGAGGGAACACCCCCATCCACATCGATGGAACAGTAGTGGAGAGGGTAGCAAGTTTTAAGTTCCTCGGCATACACATCACAGACAAACTGAATTGGTCCACTCACACAGACAGCATCGTGAGGAAGGCGCAGCAGCGCCTCTTCAACCTCAGGAGGCTGAAGAAATTCGAATTGTCACCAAAAGCACTCACAAACTTCTACAGATGCACAATCGAGAGCATCCTGGCGGGCTGTATCACCGCCTGGTATGGCAACTGCACCGCCCTCAACCGTAAGGCTCTCCAGAGGGTAGTGAGGTCTGCAAACGCATCACCGGGGCAAACTACCTGCCCTCCAGGACACCTACACCACCCGATGCTACAGGAAGGCCATAAAGATCATCAAGGACATCAACCACCCGAGCCACTGCCTGTTCACCCCGCTGCCATCCAGAAGGCGAGGTCAGTACAGGTGCATCAAAGCTGGGACCGAGAGACTGAAAAACAGCTTCTATCTCAAGGCCATCAGACTGTTAAACAGCCACCACTAACATTGAGTGGCTACTGCCAACACACTGTCAATGACACTGACTCTACTCCAGCCACTTTAATCATGGGAAATGATGTAAATATATCACTAGCCACTTTAAACAATGCTACCTTATATAATGTTACTTACCCTACATTGTTCATCTCATATGCATACGTTGATACTGTACTCTATATCATCGACTGCATCCTTATGTAATACATGTATCACTAGCCACTTTAACTATGCCACTTGGTTTACATACTTATCTCATATGTATATACTGTACTCGATATCATCTACTGTATCTTGCCTATGCTGCTCGGTACCATCACTCATTCATATATCCTTATGTACATATTCTTTATCCCCTTACACTGTGTATGACAGTAGTTTTTTTGGAATTGTTAGTTAGATTACTTGCTCATTACTGCATTGTCGGGACTAGAAGCACAAGCATTTCGCTACACTCGCATTAACATCTGCTAACCATGTGTATGTGACAAATAAAATTTGATTTGATTTGATTTTGATTTGAGATACTATTTTGTCGAAAATAATGAGAAACGTTTCCCTGCTTCCAAAATCCCATTTCAGCCACCTGTCCGTTGAATCACAGCAGTAATAATTTTGGCACATTCAAGTATATCCTGGGTGGTGCACAGTCTGGTCACACATAGATGACGGTCGTTCAATTTCCAGGTTGCTGAACTGCATTTGGAGATATCCGAAGAAGAGCTGCTCTTACAATCTCGCGATATCTGACACCGTCAAACTTCCCCATGAGCCCTTGCGTGTTCTCTTTCTACCCGGCGCCTTAGAATGGGTACGTGTTTTCATCTTCTGGTCGCTGCGAAAATCCTTGTCCATCAGTTGTTTTACATCAGGACTATATCTAAGATGGTTTGGCATGTTAAAGTGTATTTTAATATCAAATGGCTATGTTGTTAAATTATACGGATAACACATTTGCTACTTTTTAAAACGGAGTTATTGTTTTACAATGTCTTGACATGTAACAAGATGGCGGCTCTCATGGGCTAGTCTACAGTTGACATGCAATTGAGCCTAATTTGCAACTATTTCTCGAATTGCACTCAGTCGCTTGCAATATTTACTGTTTCTAAGTCTAGTTTATCCCCTTGACGTTAATACACTTTTGGGTTGGCTTGGTTGGTTGAAATGTTGCTTGCAAGTCCTCGTTAACTAGTTAGTGGTGTTGCAGTGGTGCGCTAGGCCTTCGGATGTCTCCCACGTTTTCGCTCACGGAGTTTATTTACTTTGCATCGCGACCAACTCGGCATTGTTACGAAGTTTATATCTACTAGACTGCAGTGTATACTAAGCTAGATAGTCATGTCAGCTGGCTACTCTTTTCACCATGACACTATGCTAATGGCTACTCGCAGCCACGCTAGCGCAGGGGAACGTGCCATGTGTACTTGGCCGGATGGTGGTACTGCAGTGGTTTCCTACCCAGGGACACCTAAGACCCCCTGGGGATACTTGAGAAGAACTGAGACCATAGGTCTTCTGGTAAATTGCACTCTATTCGGAGTAGTTGTGTGCTTGAGTGAAAATGATGACAATTAGGTTTCTGACATTACAGTGCGGATAACCACCTTGGAGAACTGACACTCAAAAGCACGTTGAAAGTAACTGTTTTGTTGTGTTAATTCGGCAGTTTGCTCCTTTCTCACCATTGTCTTGCCTCATGTTTCTTGTGACCCAGGTATCTCTAGGGACAACTGGCATAAACGCCGCAAGACTGGCGGCAAACGAAAGCCCTACCACAAGAAGAGGAAGTATGAGCTGGGTCGCCCCCCTGCCAACACCAAGGTAAAGACCGCTCCGAACCACCTCTAGTGATTCTAGGGGTGCACTGAGTTATAGTAACCTCAACATAGACTTGATGCCTGTGATATTGCTGTGGGGGAATGGGCACTGGTTGCTAGTTCAACAGGAGTGTGGATGATTAGACATTGACCATAGGTAGGTCTGTTTTGACTGTTTTGGTTCAAAGTTTAGGACCTACCAATGATCCGGACTGTCATAGTTACACTGACACACCAATACTGAACAATGGGACATGTGTAGCTGTCGTGGTGCAATTAATTAACTTATTGCACATTTTTTGGTTTTCTACTAAAAACAAATCTTTCCTAGATTGGACCCCGCCGTATTCACACGGTGAGGACCCGCGGCGGCAACAAGAAGTACCGCGCTCTGAGGGTTGACGTGGGCAACTTCTCCTGGGGCTCTGAGTGTGAGTCTCTCTTCCCTCTTGTTCTTTATGGTAATCAGTTGGAGGGGGATAGTCACGTCTTTATGGTAATCAGTTGGAGGGGGATAGTCACGTCTTTATGGTAATCAGTTGGAGGGGGATAGTCACGTCTTTATGGTAATCAGTTGGAGGGGGATAGTCACGTCTTTCTGTGAAGATACCATGTCCAGTTCTGCTACTGAATGCTTGTGACGATATTCGTGACTCTGAGAAAGACAAAAGCTAGATTTAGTGATTGAAACCAAACTGGATTGAACTCTTTATTTCACCCCATACTGCAGCCTATTCATGTTTTAATGCTACTGTACATCGAATGGTCGCTGTGTTCGTTCTCCAGGCTGCTCTTCAATGTTTCATACCTGTTCATTATTAACTTTCATACCTCCAGTAGTTTCACATCATTTTGCTACGTGTTGACGCAGTCTTTATTCTTCAGGCTGCACTCGTAAAACCAGGATCATTGATGTGGTGTACAACGCCTCCAACAACGAGTTGGTGAGAACCAAGACCTTGGTGAAGAACTGCATCGTTCTCGTCGACAGCCTGCCTTACAGGCAGTGGTATGAGGCCCACTTCGCCACTCCTCTGGGACGCAAGAAGGGAGCCAAGCTGGTATGTGCTAAAAGACTGGCTCCTATGTGTTTCCTTACATAGTGAACTACCTCTGGCCAGCTCTTATGCTGGTATGTACCAGTCAACAGACTTGTGTCCCAAATGGATCCCTTTTCTCATACTCTCTTTTTTGCGTAAGGCAGACAACGGCCGAGGCTGCTGAGGCCAAAAAGGTGCCCTTTAACTTTAGATTTGTGAATCGTTAGACTTCGCTGTTGGCGTTAGGAACACAAGTCTCTCACTACACCCGCAATAACAGCCGCTAAATGTGTCCAATACAATGTGATTTGAGTGTCCGGATCCCTGTGAAACATTCATGTTTGTCCATAATATTGATTAGAATCTCTGGTTTTTCTATGAAGATAACTTCGTCCAGTTCTGCTACTGAGTGACTGACTGACATATTCGTGACTCTGAGAATGACCTTGGATTTATTACAATGCAAGAGAACTTAGTGACACTAAATGGTTCTGTGGAATTGACTGTTCTGATATTGCAGCTAAATTACTAGTGCTGTTACCATGGCGATAGCTACACTTGGCAGCTGCTCTAGTCAATCACAAGTGTTATTACATTGTGCCCATTTTAATTGCCTAATGTCCAATCGGTCTCTTTCATGTGTTAGACTCCAGAGGAGGAGGAGGTGATCAACAAGAAGAGGTCGAAGAAGATTCAGAAGAAGTTTGACGAGCGCAAGAAGAACTGCAAGATCAGCCCTCTCCTGGAGGAACAGTTCATGCAGGGGAAACTCCTCGGTGAGTCTACAACCTGAGCACTGCCGGCTCGGGAGACTCTCTCTCCTGGGGCATTTTGAGTAGGGCGGTTTTAGGATCTGTCCATATCAGATATCTTATTAAAAGGCAACTGATCCTCTATCAGTACACTTACTCAGCTTTGTGGATCCAGGCCTTAATTATAGTACTGCTCTTTAATCTGGGTCCTGGGACTGAGTACAGGCTTTGGTTCCAGACCACTAACACGTGGGATCTATTCACAGTTTTCACAACTGACTGATTGGCTGTGACGGCGTAAGGCCGGAACACAAGCCTGCACTCCCTGCAGGTCTCTTGGGATTGGATTTGGGGGTGCATAGGAAGTGCAGGCTTAGGTTCCGTCCCAAATGGGAGACACGCTGGTACGCACTAACACCTGATTGACCCAATTTGAATGAGTTCAATTGAGTGCTGGACTATCACACCCTGGGGGACTGCATTATGAGGTTCATGATAAAAATCTTACCCGGTTCTGCTACTGAATCCTCGGTGATGTGCCTTTTTCTGATGGGACTTCTGTTAATTGCCAGTTGGTAATAATTGTACCTTTCTCTCTGTGTCTTGCCCCTCCTATTGCATTCTCCAACTTCACCCCCCCCCACCCCCCCCTTCTCCATTAACCATCTTCCATTTCCTCTCCCAGCCTGCATTGCCTCCAAGCCCGGCCAGTGCGGCAGGGTGGATGGCTACGTGTTGGAGGGCAAGGAGCTGGAGTTCTACCTGAGGAAAATCAAAGCCAAGAAGGGCAAATAGATCTTCTGTTTTGATACGCCAATAAAAACACACATCCCACATCGTTTGTCAACGTGTCGTTTCTTTCTAGCTTTATGATCTTCCTGGGTGGTTGACTACTGTAGAGTACGTTTTACATTTTTTAATTTAACTCGACTTACTCTGTTTTGATTCCTGGACTTGGTGTTTTATTCAGCAGACTGACCGTTTCTAAAATGGTTGCAGTAGACTGCCTTCCTTAGTGGTTAAATCAGGGGTAACGAGTCTAATCTTCCAATAGGGTTTCGTTTGGTGTGTTTCTGCTGCTGCCGCATTGTCTAGTGCCAGGTCTGCCATCTCCATGGCTCTCCTGTCTCATTCCAATGCCAAATCAACCTCCGCCACAGGCAGAAGGGCTGGCCACAACACTGGCCCCTCCCTTTCGATGGCAGAGAACAACGCGAAAGGTTCTTCATTGACATCTGATTTAAATAAAGTGAAATGTTCATCTGATCTATTTGTCTGATTTTTTTGGGGGGGTGAAGTTGATTTAACAGAATTGGGTAATGAGATTTTCTAGTCGCCTCTTGCCTGAACTCCATTGTACCTTTTTTTGGGGGGGGGTCTGAATTCCAAATGAAAGTTTGCTGCATAGGGGTTTTCAGGACTTAGTGGTTCACATGGAGCCTTTCAGAAATTGAATCCTGTCCAGTCTTTTCACTCGTCTGGTTAGAATGTAGATGTTCGGCCACCTAAAGGACTTCTCTCTCAGGTCTTACCATCCAAAAACCTGTTTCAGCAGCCCCATTTGGGACATCTTTGAATAGTCAACTGGGTGGGACTTGCTATGGGTTAAATTAGTATCCCATGATTCCGTTTGTGTTACCAGGTGGGATCTGGCAGATTGAACAACGGTCCATATAGGTGGATGGAGGATTTACCCCTGTCTGAGACCGCAGCAGCTTTTGAGTATTTCCTTGCTAAAGTAGTACATTACCTTAATTGACTGATTACGCCCAGCTCGTAGGACACCCCAAAAAACTACTGAAGTCGTACTTTACACCACTGTCTGTCCGTGGGACTGATTTCATTGTGTGCGCAAGTTAAACAAATGTTGACACCCTACTGGTAGATTAGTTGATTTGTTACGCTAGGAATAGTGGCGGAACTGCCTTTTATGTGGAAATATTGATATAGTAACTATCATATCGAAGTAAATGTGGCGTCACATAATGATATAGTGTGTGTGTGGTCCTCCCACTAGGACTTTGGAAACCGTGCAGTTTATTAGGCAACAGATTAAATACGTTATAATGAACTTCACAGGGATCTTGATTCTCCATAATAAATATCGAGTGTTTTATTCTGGTGGTCGATGTTTGACAAATTAAATGAAATAGTCTCGCTCTTATCCATAGTAATGTTACAGGATTATCACTAGAGATGGAAACTTTAGATTTTATTCTGTACATGAAAATTTAAAGCGAATAAATCCGTAGCGGGATGTTAATATTGTAATGAAACAGCAGGGAGCGGGTCTCGAGCCCGAAGTCCAGCGCGCTGTCGACTGCGCCGCAAAAGCACGCTTATAAACCCAGGGTCGTTACAATATAATGCCCTACATCACCACACACTGGTTTTGATCCACAACAAGTCAGTTTGGTGGAAACATATTTTATATTTTCATAATGTGGATTTTAGAATCTTTGCATGAAACATCGGTCACCAATTGGATGGAAACCTCCTGAGCTGCTTTCCGACACATTTAGTCATGTCCTGGACTAGCCAGCCTGTGGAGTCAGTCATACATTATACCAGCAGTACATTTGCAGTATGTTGTAGCAACTTGCAGTGGGAATGTGTGCAATCATTGCCTGAAATAAGGGTTCCAAACCACAACATAGTACAACCTAGGATATGTCCAGTTTAGTAGAGATGTAGTACACAGGGTTCACACAGCAGGTGCTGACAGTCTGTATGAAAGACTGTCCTTACAGGGTAATATCCTTACAGGGTAATATCTAATGTCCTTACAGGGTAATATCTAATGTCCTTACAGGGTAATGTCCTTACAGGGTAATATCTAATGTCCTTACAGGGTAATATCTAATGTCCTTACAGGGTAATATCTAATGTCCTACAGGGTGTCCTTACAGGGTAATATCTAATGTCCTTACAGGGTAATGTCCTTACAGGGTAATATCTAATGTCCTTACAGGGTCCTTACAGGGTAATATCTAATGTCCTTACAGGGTAATATCTAAGGTAATATCCTAATGTCCTTACAGGGTAATGTCCTTACAGGGTAATATCTAATGTCCTTACAGGGTAATGTCCTTACAGGGTAATATCTAATGTCCTTACAGGGTAATATCTAATGTCCTAATGTCCTTACAGGGTAATATCTAATGTCCTTACAGGGTAATGTCCTACAGGGTAATATCTAATGTCCTTACAGGGTAATATCTAATGTCCTTACAGGGTAATGTAAGGGTAATATCTAATATCCTTACAGGGTAATATCCTTACAGGGTAATGTCCTTACAGGGTAATATCTAATATCCTTACAGGGTAATGTCCTTACAGGGTAATATCTAATGTCCTTACAGGGTAATATCTAATGTCCTTACAGGGTAATGTCCTTACAGGGTAATATCTAATGTCCTTACAGGGTAATGTCCTTACAGGGTAATATCTAATGTCCTTACAGGGTAATGTCCTTACAGGGTAATATCTAATGTCCTTACAGGGTAATATCTAATGTCCTTACAGGGTAATGTCCTTACAGGGTAATATCTAATATCCTTACAGGGTAATGTCCTTACAGGGTAATATCTAATGTCCTTACAGGGTAATATCTAATGTCCTTACAGGGTAATATCTAATGTCCTTACAGGGTAATATCTAATGTCCTTACAGGGTAATGTCCTTACTGGGTAATAGGGTAATGTCCTTACAGGGTAATATCTAATGTCCTTACAGGGTAATATCTAATGTCCTTACAGGGTAATATCTAATGTAAGGGTGATATCTAATGTCCTTACAGGGTAATGTCTAATGACCTACAGGGTAATATCTAATGTCCTTACAGGGTAATGTCCTTACAGGGTAATATCTAATGTCCTTACAGGGTAATATCTAATATCCTTACAGGGTAATATCTAATATCCTTACAGGGTAATGTCCTACAGGGTAATATCTAATGTTGGGTAATGACTAATACCTACAGATAATATCTAATGTCCTTACAGGGTGATACTGGGTAATATCTAATGACTTACAGGGTAATATCTAATATCCTTACAGGTAATATCTAATGTCCTACAGGGTAATATCTAATATCCTTACAGGGTAATCTAATGCTACAGGGT